>NC_079533.1:1764732-1899732 GCF_003711565.1 Takifugu flavidus
CCTAAAAGGTGTAAAATGCGTCATTAGATTTCAGAGTGTTTAAGTGACACTTGCACGAACGCTGGCAGAATCAGTGGTGCGACCGAAGCTCTGGCCTGGTGCCAGAGGTGAGAACGGCTGCCGTATATTTAACCATATATGTAACGCTAGCTCACCTCACAGGCCGCACATGTCTGGAATGTGGAGCTGCGCTGGCTGCTTCTGCTGTGTCATCTTGTTCCAAAACAGCATTCAATTACACCGCCTTACCCTGCTCTTTGTGTCTCGTCTCAGCATTTAAGGTGGCCTCCTACTGGGGGAGGTGTGTGTGTGTGTGGGGGGGGGGGATCAAACATGAACATTTGCAACACCAGATTCTGCATCTGCTTCGAAGCCGCGGCCTCTATCTGTCAATCAGTGTCATGTGTCTGCCAGGCATCAGCCTCCATTCCTGCTTCTAATGTAAGAAACGCTTAATCTGCCCTGATGCTGTCAAGGCACCCCGAACACACACACACACACACACACACACACACACACACACACTGGGTCGTGTCCAGGTGGCACCACAACACAGCACATCCAGGAATTGTAATTTCTCAAATAGGTCATCAAATGTTTACTGTCGTTTCCCGACAACAACTTTTATTTCCAGAAATAAGTGCTGGTTGCTGGTGCTGTGACGTTGTCTCTCTACTGGGGAAGGAAGGGGAGGGGGGGGGGGTGGTGACCACCACCTGCCAGCTAATTGAAAGGCAGCACCTCTGACATCATCAGACCTGGAAACAGGTCACCCCGGTGCTGCGTTCACTGTCGCTGGAAATTTCCGTTCATTCCTAGCCTGGAACTTTCAACGTTAGCATTCCGACACCAGACCAGAACCAGAACCCACCACGTCTCTGGGTCTCTGCAGCCTACAGGCAGGGACTCCAGCAGTCAGAACCTGCTATCTAGCTCTTGTCCCAGGACGCTGAGAGCATGATGTCACGACGCTTCCAAACATTCGGATGAAACAGGTTCATTATGCATCTCATCTCAACCTAGCAACAAGGCTAAGGTGCCAAGTATGAAGGAGGACCATTTAGGAGGCTAAGCCACAGGACAGGGAGAAGCTGGACAAGTTGTGGTCTGCTGCCAGTGTCTGGGGCTTCAGCACTTCAGCCCCCCCACAACAGTCTCCATCCCAACCACCGCGGAATGAGCTCAACTAAAGCTCCATCTACTTTCAGACCAGAGCAGTAGCACAGAGGAGCATGATCAGGAGGACTGAGGAGAGAGGAGAGAGGAGAGGAGGGGCTGAGGAGAGAGGAGAGAGGAGAGGAGGGACTGAGGAGACTGAGGAGAGAGGAGAGGAGGGGCTGAGGAGAGAGAGAGAGGAGAGGAGGGACTGGGGAGACTGAGGAGACTGGGGAGGGACTGAGGTGACTGAAGAGAGACCGAGGAGACTGAGGAGGGACTGAGGAGACTAAGGAGACTGAGGAGACTGAGGAGAGACTGGGGAGACTGAGGAGGGACTGAGGAGACTGAGGAGAGACTGAGGAGACTGAGGAGGGACTGAGGAGACTGAGGAGGGACTGAGGAGACTGAGGAGGGACTGAGGAGACTGAGGAGGAACTGAGGAGACTGAGGAGAGACTGAGGAGGGACTGAGGAGACTGAGGAGACTGAGGAGGGACTGAGGAGGGACTGAGGAGACTGAGGAGGGACTGAGGAGACTGAGGAGACTGAGGAGGGACTGAGGAGACTAATATTTCCTCCACACACTTAATTCATAGTGGGAGATAAAAACTCCAGACTTCCAGTTTCTTCCACTCTGTGTGGCTAATTTAAAAGATTCCATCTGACGCTCCTGAACGTTGCACATCACATTAATCACTTTGTAGATTTTTAGGATCATTAGGGGCAAACACCACTAATAACCCCTCTACATCCTTCGGCTGCCGCGGCAACCATTCATCTGAAAGTCTAATGGATGTTTTTAAAAAATAAAAACAGTCCAGATGATTAGATGGAAAGCTAACTAGTGAGGTAGTTAGGGGGTAGCTTTCATCTCATATTTCAAAGGAATGAACTCCCTCGTGTGTTTTCTTATATAAACACACGATATAAATCATATTTTAATTATATCCGAGTCGTAAATGCAATTAATCCAGACGGACTCCTTCATTAGACTTTATAACCACATATAGATGAAATAACATGTAAAAATGCAACCAACATTTTGTCATTTGACGGACTGTCATGCAGCTGCTAATGCTGTTTCTATTTCAAACACTTGTATTATTATATCCTCTTAGTTTAAGCCCAGAGCGCGTTCATCACCCCCCCATCCCGTCTCTCCCTCCCTCTCCTCCTGCTTCTTTATGCCCATTTCCCAACAATAAGTACCCAAGTGCTGGCAGGAGCGAACCGCCACACTGTTTTGATGAATGTCCACTGTTAACACGAGGAGTTGCAGGCATCAATCTGCAGCAGCCTGATTAAAACACGCCACACAGCGAGGATGCAGAATGTTCCGGCACGCTGCTGCGGACGCCAGGACCTCCAGGAACCGCTTCCTAACCCTGCAGCAGAGCACCTGCAGCCTCACGGAGGGGGAAGGAAGCCAAGTCTGTCTCGCTGCCTCCACCTTTAGATGCATTTTTATTCCAAAATCACCTCTGTGAGGAAAAGAGCGGCAGCAGAACTTGAGATGATGAGCTCCACATTATATTGAAGTGAGACGAGAGCTCCAGATTGATGGTCCAAGAGACGGACGTCTGCCCTGACCATGCATCTTCTAAACGAGAATCACAATGAGCTGATGATTTTAATGGGATGTCTGAAATTTGACCTTCTTTTATTCCCCTTTCATTTATCACAGATAAACGTTGTGCTCTTTATATACAAGGGTGTATAAAATGCACGTAGATTTAATTATTTGATTTCCTTTTAATGCTCTGGTCTTCTCCGACAGCTGCCGCTGCGTAAATTGCGCCGCCATATTAGATTGATCCTCGCTGGAGTTGAAAAGTGAATCATGGATCGTTTGGGATGTGGCTGCCCAGATTTACTGATGGAGGTTGTGGGTAATAAAGAAAGGTCAGAGGCCAGGCAAGAAATGCTGAGACTTGGAAATGGAGCGATTCATGGTCCTATAACTCAACTCTGTACGACACAGAGGGAGGATGGAGAAGAAGGATTGCAACATTGATGGGATATGAGGGGGTGGGGATGGACGGGTGAGCGGGGAGGAAGAGTGAAGACGGTAGACGGTAGACGGTGGATGTCGCAGGCACCAGTCAAGAGTTGCAGCTGCTGCGAAGGCCTCGGAAAAAGCTTTCTTTCAGAGTAGATGTCTTTGAAACCCAAAATGACCTCCCCAAAAGCTGGACCAAAGCTCACTGGCTCTATTCAGAGGCACAAATGCCTCCAACTCTCATTGTTTCATTGAGCTAAAAAAAGGGAGGATTTCCCTTTTTCTGCTTTTGTCTCTGTCCTCTCTGTCCCAATAATCTGAACTGAATAGCTGACCTATTTGAATCATTGTCCCTCTATAACTGTCAAATAAAGCATAATTTGGTAAAAAGCATCACTATTACATCCATTTTAGTCAAAGCGATTCTGCAGATGCACCTTCACACTTTGCGTCCTCTCTTTGGTCTTTGGCGCTAATTTCATAGCTTGCTTTAATTTCTGCTGGTAGAGGCAACGATGGGAGGAAATAAAACGTACCAACACCCGATCAAGCATTCACCCTGGACGAGCGTCTTCTCCTGATTCCAGTTCATCTGAACTCTTATTCTATCGGCATAAATGGGATCGAATGTGGTCAGAGCGAGACACTGGAGCCGATGCGGAGGTTGGTTTTGGTGTGTGGTGTTTGTCTGTGGAGGAGCGTCAGTAAGTGTGAATGAAGAGCGATCCCAGTGACACTGAGAAGACGTCGGGGCAGAACAAGCCCGCAGCCAAATCATTAAGATGCTTTCAAATGACAATCTCTTCACACTTGATCCACTTCATGTCAGACTGCTTCTGAACACGCTGCCCACTGCGCCAGCGTCAGATGACTCCCCGAGTGCCAGCAGCTTCAGCCCACATTAACTTTATTCATGCTGACAGTGTCATGACTCCTGTGAGTGAAAATGCCTCCCTCATCTTCAGGTGGAAGCAAATCCGAGCCTCCTTCCTTCACTGCTGCTTCCGCTCTGCACACTGTGTTCATTTAAAGGCATTTGAATCATAAATCTGCCTAAAATGGGCGTTTTTAAATTTGTAAGCTCATGTAAACCTTTTATGTTTTATAACATTCCATTTGAAATGATCTGAATAGTGCCGCTGTGATTTTTAGAGGTTATGATTAATCGCTATGGAAACCGGTTTTTTTTTGCTCAGCTGTGCAAATGTAAGAATGGAGCTGCACAGCTGCACCCCCCCCCCCCCCCCCCCCCCCACGTCACACAACAACGTGAGCAGGACGGCGACCTGACCTCCGCTGATCCCACTGTAATCAGCCATTTATGAGAAGTGACAGATCTATAGATGGAACAGAAGGCTGTGCCATCGTTAGCAGAGGGCTCAAAGATCCCTCTGAGATCCGTCTCCTCTCACTGTCCTGACAGCTCACAGCTGGAGGCTGAGACAAGATGAGGTGGATCATATCACCGTTGTGGCTCCAGCAGGTAGCTGGAGAACCTGCACGATGGAGCAGCCTTCTTCAGAAGCTCAATCAAAGCGGAGTTGCGTCTCTGTGTCACCTGCCACTTTCAGACGCTCATCATCTGTGGAGCAAAACCAAGAGGGAAAACAGGCTGTCAAAAATCAACGAATTCCATCGTTAAGGATCATTTACGCAGCGATAAACTTAAGTGGGCCGAGTCAGCGGCTCTGGCGTTGCCCCCAACTTTGCCTCCGGTTGTCCTACTTAATTATAATGTTGTCTTTATTAACATTGTTATTAACGTTGCTATTATTTTCCTGCGTGGGCTTGAGGTCCTGCCAGCCGCTGTGACTGAAGGTTGCCCTCTCCTTGTGACCTCTGCCCAAGGGCATCTTCTGGTTGGCTTGCGTGACAAGACAGTGACAAGACTGTGACTAAGTCTGCAGCACCGATGGGGCAACAACAGTGGTGATGACTACAGTGATGATGGCGATGTCAGGGTGGCGCTCACATGTCACAGCTGTCCTCATTAGAGAACGTTGAATTCTAAGCCGACCTTACAGCTGTCTCCACTGCCAGAGTGCATAATTAGTGAGGAGATGGATCAATTAAGTATCATGAGGACGGAGAAACAAGTCCTCCAGGAACGTCGCCTTCTAAAAGCTTCCCTGCGATAGCTTTTATATTGATATTTTTTTAAAATGTGGAATTAGAATCTAGAAAGGTTTCCAATCGTCGGCCCTCTTTTGTAGCATCGTTGCTCATTTTTTAGGCTCATGTTGACGCGAGTTGCTGTTTCTCGTATCTACACGAAGCGAGATGGGGTCAGGACCCTTAAGTACCATCAATTTTACATCCACAGATAAAATTCTGCTGTTTAGATTTTCCCTGTGGACCCAGTTTAAAGATAAAAGTGAATCTCTGGAGATCCACTTTTATAAACGTGAATTCTGCCACAAAGACACAACTGACAATTGTCGTCAGATAGCTTGTTAAAATCCTCCCAGTCGGCCTGTAGAGGCGGCTGCTGCCTGTCTATAAAAGGAGGAAATGGAAATGAAAGCACCTGTTTATAAGACATTAATACCAGAGATTAATACCAGACGTGTGTTATAAATAAGACATGAGGGTTATTGAGCTGCAGAGAGAGGGGATCAGGGCTTTAGAGGGGTGTGAGGTCCAGCGATGATGGTCTCTATGCTGCACCATCAGCCCACACGCTGAAGAAGCGACGCCTCTGTGAAACGTGTTTTGCTATAATAATGAGGACCATAAGCAATGCTCATATTTTTAAAGTCTCACTTGAGCCAAAAGCCACTAAGAGTATACTTCTTGAATTACAGGAGACTCTTTTCAGCAAATTTGTGGCTTAAAAATGCAAAGGCGTTTCAAACGCCGGTGTGTTTTTGCCATTTCGGTCCCTGCACAGATGAAATGATCTGAATGTCAAACCATACGATTGTCTTTCCCGCGTACAGAAAAAATCAATTCACTTTGGACTGCAGATTGTTGTCCTCAGCTAAAAGGGCTGATGTATGGATTGCAACAGGGGTCTATAATACCTTAAGTGCTGCAACAGCACGAGGATGTTCCCCTGTTTGCCACCGTTTGATGAAAACTGATCAGCTCTGCCAACAGCCACAAAGGACAGAAGGAACAAGAGAGAGCAGGAAAATAGCAGCAGAAGAAAAGGAGCCGCTGGACTATTACAGCCCTCAAAATGTGTACTTCATTCATTTTTAATGTTTCCCTCATAGATACAATTTACTGTTTGTTAATTAGTCCATACATATACAATTTGACCTCTACTTACGAACGTCTCTACATGTGAAATTTTCAGGTTACGAAGCGTCTCAACGGGAAAATATTTCCTCTTGTTACGAAAGAAATTTCAGGATACAAAGGTCAAAAATACGCTACCGCTGCTACTCGCAGCTCGCGGAGTTTAGCGAACACAAACTTGCTTGTAGCTGCTCTGCCATTGGCTATCGCCTAGCATCTTCCTGTCATCCCATTGGCTAGGAGGGACGTCAATATGTACAGGTTTGTCTGTATCCCAGCGTCGCCTTTGTTTAACTTTTATTTATTGTGGGTGTTTGAATGTTTGTCCATTAGATGGCGGTGTTACCACAAGTGTTTACGTTCGTTGCTAGTAATGACGGCTAATGTAAGATTAGCCTGTAATAAAGTTCATTTTGTTCCTGGAGAAGCCTTGCACTGAATTCCGACATTTATTGTGCGGTAATCTAATTGTAACATGTATTTGTTAAATGTTTTGATGCATTTATAAAAAAAATTATGTCCGAATTTTTGGGGGCTTGGAACGGATTAGGGCATTTACATGGAAAACGCGTCTCTATTTACGTAATTTTCAGGTTACGAAAAAACTTCTGGAACGAATTAAATTCGTAAATAGAGGTCCCCCTGTACCTGTATAGAATATCCAGGTCCTCTCAAGTGATGTAAACTTGCATGTGTGTGTGTGTGTGCCAGTAAAGCTAAAATAACAGAAGTCTTTACGTCACTTCCAAGGGAATCATCCCATAATCTCAAGGTAATCTCCACATCCTGCAACACCTGTCAAGGCTGCACATGCTAAATATTTGTGATTAGTGACTGTGTAGTTCTTTTTCTTTCATTTCTGATCGTTGTCTGAACCTGGTTTTATTCCACTTCCACATTCTGCGTTTCTCAGTGTGCCTGTGACATTAATGCTGACGTCAGCTCTTCCTGTAGAACTTTCAGTGGCTTTACGGGAGCCGTTTTTACCATTTCCATTTCTCTTGTCAGCATTAGGCAGTGATGACTTTAAAACAAAGCAATAAAATGGAGATGGTTCCGATTTGAGCGTTGCGGGGAAGAAAGATGATTCACTCGCCGTCCCTCTCCTCCTCCTCCTCCTCAAGTGTTCAAGGCTGCGGTGAAATGATCGCACGCTTCAGGGAGCAGCTAATGTGCAGAAAACAGGTAGAGCAGCAGGATGGAGGGACGTCAGAGTATCACACATGCATTATTCACTGTCTGTCAGTCTGTCCCTGCAGGAGCTGGCAATCATTCAGCAGCCACTCATGATGTCCCCTCAACCTGTCAGCATTTCACTAAAACAGTCCTCTTTTTCCTTCCTCGCCTTTATTTCTCTCATTTACGCAATTTAGGGATGGAAAAACCCTTTTGTCTTTGACGTCCCAGCTAAATTTGGACAATGTCTGTTTTACATTTTTAATTGATGAACTTTGGGACGCGATCAGGTCTCCTGTATGTGCGCTGAGCTGGACGGGGACGCCGGTATAGCTGAGAAGTTCAGAGTACAAGAAAACCTCCTTAACCCAGGGAATAATTGTCTGAAACCATTTAAACCTGAACCTGAAGGTGAAGCCGTCACTTGTGCTTTATCCAGAGTGCAACACTGCTGCAGCCGTTCCCTCACAGCTCACACGTTCATTAGTGAGGACGAATAAATGAACACGATTCTAAGATGGATCCTTTTAATGGGAACAGCTTCAGGCTTGGACTGGTTTGTCTTTTTTATTGGCAAATCAGCTGGGAGGCTGAGAAATACTCACCAGGGTCTTTGGCTCTCTGGACCACCTCGCTACGCGTCACTGGGTAAGCCAACAGTTTCCAGACATTTGGTGGTGATAACACACACACACACACACACACACCTAAATGTATCCCTCCAGCAGGATGACATTGTCCGTACATTTGATCATTGTTCAAGGGAAGATGAATAAATGAAAGGAAACAAATGGAGGCTCAGGTTTTCATCCTCTGGCTCTCCTGGTAATTGGAGCCCAATCATCCCAACCACCTTCTTGCTGCGGCTGGTCAGCTGCAGGTCTCTCTGGATCCCTCTGGATCTCTCTGGATCCCTTTGACATTACATTGTTGCGTTTAAAGCCTCTTGTTGTTGGAACCTGAAGCAGACCACACAGATTTACCTGTCTGTCAGCAGGAGGATGTTGCACCTTGTTATTCGGTCTAATGTCCTCTGGTCCAACTGTCCTGCTCTTAATTCTTGCTGCATATTCATACAGAGTGAGGGTTGACCTTCAGAGGGTTGACCTTCAGAGGTCTGTATTTATGTATGGATGTGTTGATGTATGGATGGATGATGGATGGATGGATGATGGATTGATGGATGGATTCATAATGGATGGATGGATGATGGATGGATAGATGGATGGATGGATGGTGGATGGATGGATGGATAGATGGATGGATGGATAGATGGATGGATGGATTCATAATGGATGGATGGATGATGGATGGATGGATTCATAATGGATGGATGGATGGATGGTGGATGGATGGATGGATGGATGATGGATGGATGGATGGATGGATGGATTCATAATGGATGGATGGATGGATGGATGATGGATGGATGATGGATGAATGGATAATGGATGGATGGATGGATGATGGATGGATGATGGATGGACGGATGGATGGATGATGGATAGATGGATGATAGATGGATGAATAATGGATGGATGGATGATGGATGGATGTACACAGACTTGTACGTTTCCAGGCTCTCCTCCGATCGCCCACTTTGATATACGTGAGACATTGATGTTGAATTACCAAATGAATCATTAATTAATAATCATTAATCATTAATTACTACGGGTCAGTCTCTACGTCTGTTTATATTTGGATGGTAACCATATGAATGCAGACTGATGTCCCACAAGTGTTGGGAGCCACAATTAGAAAGGAAGTGCTAACTCAGCATAACTTGACACTTGCTAATATGCTAATGAGTGAGAGGGTGAGGAGGGAGAGAAAACACTGGATTATGATGGCTGTGCCTCACGTGGCTCTCACAAAGTTTATTTCATGGAAAAGCTCCACGTTTTGAAGGCAGCCAGCAGGGCCAGCAGGTCATCACATCTGGCCCCCTCCCAGACGGTGCTGATCCCACCTGGGCCCGGTACCAGCACGATGCCTTCGTGTTGACCCAGAGTGACGTCCGACTCTCTCCTCACAGTTTTGCTGGCGGTGCTGACGGCGTGCGCCCAGACAGAGATGAAGAGAGTGGTGGGAGACAACGCCACGCTGCCCTGCCACCACCAGTTCTGGGTGGGGGACGACCCCACCCTGGACATCGAGTGGCTGCTCCTGAAGCCCACCAACAGGGTGGTGAGTAGTGACGGAAAGTGGCTGAGCGGAAGTCTGCTCTGCCTTCATGTCCCTGATCACAAACGGATTTCCTTCTCTCACCAGGTCATCACATACTTTGCTGGCCGTGTTTTCGACCCCAACGAAGGCGAGCGCGGCCGCGTCGCTTTCGCTGGGGAGTATTTAAAAGGCGATGCCTCCCTGATGATCAGTGACTTGTCTCTGACAGACTCGGGAGAATACAGCTGCAAAGTCAAAACCGGTGCACAGTACCACTGGAGCACCATCCGCCTCATCGTCCTGGGTAGGTGGCAGACAGCCGTTCAGGAGAGAATACTTTACAAGCAGAGGTGTCGTAAAAACACGGGGCTTTTAGCATCAGTAAGTGCAACACTTGTAGCCTGAAAGTGTCCGTTTCAAAGGTGAACCCAAACCCAGCGACTGCAGGGAGGAAACACTTGGCTTCGCAATGAAACGCAGCTCTTATTTATGCATCGGCCAACGGACGCTTCCACCATAGCCGGAATATTCGATATGCCATAAATAAAATGTGATTGAACTTTTGGTAAATTATTTATCGCCTCTTCTTCTCTTGAAGTAGCCTCGTTGGCTAGAGGCAGCTGGACTTTCTCACATTAATCAACACAACACAGCAGCGAGCTTCCGCTCCCCCCACATTCAGCCCCCAAGCAGAACAAACATCAACATCACTAATCTAAACACAACTCAAAGACTCAGGATTTAGAGACGTATCAGGAATAAGCTGAGTGTCTTAGAACCCCCCACCCCCCATCCCCCCAACACCAGTTGATGCTGTAGCCAAACAGCTGCAGCTTCTCTGTCCAGTCATACAGGCGTCTTCCTGCCCCCCCCCCCCCCAACCTGAATTAACTAACAAGAGTTTTAGAGGGATAAGAGTGGGGAGCACATCTGGAACATCAGCATAGCTGCGTTGACTCATCAACAGGATATTTTGTGTGTGTGTGTGTGTGTGTGTGTTACTTATATGATCTGTGTCTCTCCACAGTAAAGCCGTCCAAACCTCAGTGCTGGATGGAGGGGAAATTGTTGGAGGGGGGTGACGTTAAGATGAGGTGCAAGTCTGCCGATGGCTCCGATCCCATCCGCTACCGATGGGAGAGGGTGCTGGACAAGGGCAAATACGTGGGCAAACTGCCCCCGCTGGCTCTGATCGGTGGGTTGAAAGAGTGGAACTCACACGAGGACACGCGTGCGCTGACACCTTGGTTTCCTCTTCCTCAGATCTGAAAAACCCGGAGATTGTGACGCTGAGGAACCTGACCAAGGACAGCGCCGGCGTCTACAAATGCACCGCCAGCAACGACGTGGGGGAAGAGAACTGCACCGTGGAGGTCAAGATGCACTGTGGGTGGAAATGCGCTCTGGCTCTGGACTTGGAGCTGTCACTCACAGGCTCATCAGTAGATCCCCAGTGATCGACTCAAACTGGTCCAGACAGATTCAGAGAGCGAAGCCAACTGTGGTTCCGTGTCTGCTTGTTTGTGTTGCAGATGTGAGAGGGATGGGCGTGATGGCCGGCGCTGTGGTGGGGGTCTCCTTTGGCGTTCTCCTCATCATCCTCATCATCTGGTTGGTGTTCCGCAAGAAAGAGATGAAGAAATATGAGGAAGAGGAGACCCCGAATGAAATCAGGTAGCTCCACCTCGCTGGAAGTGTAGTTCCAACCGTTATTGCCTGAAGCTTCTCTATAGGTCAAAGGTCATTGATGAGTTGCAGCTGTTGTTTAGTGATTGTTGTCACGGCAACGTTGTCCGACGCTCCTTTCAGAGAGGATGCAGAGGCCCCCAAAGCCAAACTGATGAAGCCCAACTCCCTTTCCTCATCGCGGTCTGGCAGCTCCCGCTCAGGAACCTCCTCCACACAGTCCATGATGCACCACATGGGGCCCCGAGGTCAACCCCCCTGCATTCCAGCTGTGGCCGCTCTTAAACACAACTGCCAAGGCTACATTCAGACCATTCCCAAGACTCCCGAACGGCGCTCCACACCAACCTCCACGTCTACATCCAACTCCAAGACCAGCAGCTCTCCGCCCAGACTGGGCCCTGGCAACCTGACCCGCATGGGGGCCACTCCTGTTATGATCCCTGCCCAGACAAAGGCCTTTCAGACGGTATAGAGGGGATCTGACCACACGGAGGACAATGACAGCCTCAAGATGTCAAAACCAGCTGAAAACAAACGTTCCTGAAGACTCAGTCTGTCCAGATCTTCACGTGATTTCCACCGCTGACATCCCGATGTACAGACATCCACGCGTGAAGCCGCCGCTTCACACCAAAAACAGGAACCCTCTCCTCATCTGCCACAGGAAGCGTTTTATGAGACAATTTAATTTGCACCTATGAGAAAATGAGGAGGAACTGATGAAGATGAGGTCAAGCTGAGAGCCACCCTGAGGGGTGAAGACCCTCCCACCCACCAGACCTCAGGTTCTACCTGTTGCTTGGACTGAGCTCCTGGATGCTTTGAGGCTGCTGTTGCTCTCTGTACATGACCTAAATGGGCGGATGTGTAATTATACCAAGGTTCAATGGTTCATATCATACGTAACAAGTCACCTAAGCATCAGTTCCACTATGATTCTACAATAACTCATTATTTGGTCTTTGCTACCTTCAAATGTCCGTCTGTTAATACACCAGCGTACACATGGAGCCGCTTCTCCGTGTTCAAACCTTCCCATTCAGCCTGCCGATCTCCAGAGATGATTCCAAAGGGTAACGGAGGCCGTCCATCACCCTGCAGCCCCAGGACGCCTCAGCCCTCGTCTTCTTTTGAGTCTGTCAAAGATAAAAGAATGAAGATCACCACTTTTATTACCGTTTGTAATCATCTATAAAGAGTGCCTTCTGCTATGTTACTGAGCAACACACAACCGGCAGGGAGGGGGAGAGGGGGGAGAGAGGGGTGAGGAGAGGGGGGAGAGAACGGAGGGGGGAAAGAGAGGGGGGGTGAGGGAGAGGGGGGAGAGAGAGAGGGGAGAGAAGGAGAGGGGAGGGGGAGAGAGAGGGCGGGAGAGGAGGATGATGAGAGAGAGAGGATGAGAGGGGGGGGATGATGAGTGGGGGAGATTGAGAGGGAGGGAGAACAGGGAGGGGGAGAGAGAGGGAGAGGGAGGGGAGGGAGAGAGAGGGGAGAGGGAGAGGAGGGGAGAGAGAGAGGGAGAACAGGGATGGGATGAGAGAGGGGAGGGAGGGGGAGCAGGAGAGCAGAGAGGAGAAAGAGGGAGGGATGAGAGACAGAGAGAGAAGAGGGAGGGGGTTGACAGAGGGAGAGATAGAGAGGAGAGAGAGGGAGGGGGAGAGAGAGAAGGAGGGGGAGGAAGAGATAGAGAGAGAGAGGGAGAGAAGGAGGAAGAGAGGAGTGGGAGAGCAGAGAGGAGCTAGAGAGGGAGAGAAGGAGGAGAGAGAGGGAGAACAGGGAGGGGGAGAGAGAGGGGACCAGCTCCACGTGTCCATCACGTTTTCCTGTATTTTCTCTTCTTTATCTGCTTTTCCATCTCTGGTTGGTTTTTCCTGAGTGGTTTTAAAGGGATCACCGCTCAAGAACATCTCACCTCTCATGAGCTTCAGTTTTATTTTCCGTGTCTCGGTCAAATAATTGTTATTCGGTTCATTTTCCTCCTGGATCGACTCTGTAAGTGGCTGCATGAGTGAAGCATTTCTAGGCCTCAGTGTGTTTTCAGTAATATTCTGGGTCCTAATCAATACGTGAGAATAGTTCAATGAGACGTCACCATGATCCTTACCAAGGTGACGCTATTAGCTGATGAGCCATTAGAGCGTCTTTGCTCCCATATTAAGGGATCTGGTCTCTGCTGAAAGGCCGATCTTCACCTTATCCACGTGTCTAAAAGCTTCCTGTGCGGGTTCAACCGCAGAGAAACGCCGTTGAACTGGGGGGGTGTGGACCGGGTCCTGGCTGACCACCAGGCCGATCATATATGCATGTTATAATCACCGGGACAGACAAATCTTGTGTTTTGTACATAGAAATTCTAATGTAGATGCTATATAATCCGTCTATAATTCCATAGATGTTTATTTGGTTTTTATTCTGAGCTATTTTCTTGGTTTGGCTGTGAGGTTGTTCAGGACTGAAGTGTGTAAATATCAAGGTCACGTTGCACTAGTTGACGTCACGCTGTCGCTGCGGACGGTTCCGTCTGTCTACCAAACCAAATGTCCACCTATAGATTCTGTAGGTCTCCGAGCAAACCTACATTTATACAGGAATTCACTGCTTTTCTTTTGTAAAGAATAAAATATTAAATGGAGATGTTTAAACCAGTTTAACTTTACCTATTTATGATTCTTTGATGAGATGGGGGTGTGGGAGGTTGTCGGTTTGACTCCGCGCGTGTGCGACTGCATGTCGAGGAGCCTCGGAGCCGCACAGCAGCCCCAGATGAGGTAATTTAAAGAGCTTTGCTCCAACGCCACCAAGGGGAGGGCTATAAATACACCTCTACCATAAATGCACTACCTGTCCTGCAGTGATGATCAGTGGCAGCGTTCAGCAACAAATAAAATAAAATGATGATTGGAATAAAAACTATTCTGGTTTAATCACCCGAACCCCTTTCAGCCATTCACTCCTCGGTTCTGAATGTTGTAATATTCTATAATCACCAGACCTGAGAGCTCCATCAGTCACAGGCTAAAGCACCAGACTGTAAAATGGTCGTTTTGAATTAAAACCCTTACAAACAAAGCGAGATTTGAAGTGTTGGCTCATTGAAACCGGATAAAGGGAGAATCTGCTTGTTTTAAGGAGACAAACCAAGAACCCCACATGTTGACAACTGAAAGGCTTCACAAGATGTAAACAAGAGCAGAGATTCTGGCCAAGTTCTGTCAGAAGTGTTCATTATTCAACAGAAGGGAGTGTATCCACGGTAACCACCTGACCTGTGCAGCTTGGATTAGAGACGAGGGATGAAAAGGGGGGGCCAGGCGGAATGTTTGCACTCGTGTTGCAGAGGTCAACTTCATCACAGAGCTCCTCTAAACACTGGATGTGTGATGGCTGCTCAGACGCTCACACACTTCTAACATCTAACGGAGCTCTTCAGTGGAGATGAGCTCAACTTCCTCTGACTTTATAGAGTTCAGATACTCAGTTAGCTGCTCTGGAAAGGATTCACACCAGACATGAAATATGGTTTAATCACACTTGACTGGATGAAAAGATAAAATGACTTTTTAAATAACTATCATCAAACATTGTTTAGTCTTTCTATTAATTCATAATTGGCTGTTCATTCTTTACCAGTCATTTCCCAAATTACTTATTTAATGCTGTCCCTCCCTCTATATGATGTTATATGCGATGCTACATATAATAATATGATGTTATTGCCTCTGAAAAGCTGTTGAAATATGATTCTGTGTGTGAGGGCGCCCCCTGCTGGAGCACTGGTGAATCACACGGTGACGTGCTGAACTGATTATGTACTGCACGTCTCGTGCACGGAGCATGTGGCTACATCATTCAGTGACGCGCACAACAGCACTAAAGTTCTGTTCCTTTTGGTTTTTGACCTGCCCCTGATGCCTCACTTTAATAAATTCTTAATCGTTTTAACCAGCAACATTAATTTTTCCACCCGCAGTTGTTCATATTTAGAATTCACAAATCTGCCCATTAAACCGGAACTTTCAAGCGTGAGAAGGCTTCTTCCTTCTGCACAAGTTCCCATCCAACTTGACGCTGATGACCCAGGAGAACAACATTTTTTTATACCTCTTGTGCAGCTCAGAAAACAGGAGTATAAAAATATTTCCACTTTCTAAACCGTGTTAATCTCAAGACGCTCCTGATAATAATATTATGCATTTTCTTTGTTTGGATGTAATCTCGTCTTTTGATCTTATTGTTGTGACACCACCAACACCGGAGGAGGATCCCTCTTGCATTTCTCAGAAATCTCCTAATTATAGCTCACTAATTAATGTTCTCAAGGCCATCTGCAAAACACGTCCCGTTTAGATGGCGATGCAGCTCTAGAAGAGAACAGCTGCACTCTGGAACAACGTCCTCCCCGGGAGCTTGGAAAATAACTTTGTGCTGATCTGTGCTCTCCGTAATAGTTTGAACATTTAGAGGAAATCTCCAGTATTTGAGACATTATCTGTCTTTCTTAGCTCATCCATAAAGCTGTTGATTTCTTTCTTCTTTCCAACAATATTCAGGCCACAGAAATCAGAGCAACACTTCTGTATTTGCAGCTCGCGCTACTAATAATACTGTTTAGTACTGCTGAAGAGGATTAGAAATTAAAGTCAGAGGTCTGGTTTTCCAGGTCTGCGGTCTTGAATAATTAGCTGTGAGGCAAAGCGACGTCATGAAGTTTAATAGAATCCGAAGGCGCTTGGGGGCGGCCGTGGCTCGGCCGGATGGAAAATGTGCTGGACGGGGGAGAGTTTTGGGTTTGAGACCCACTTGCAGACCAGCTCATTGGGTCTGTGGAGGGAGAGATGCCTGCCCAACCTCTGCAGACGACTGCTGAGGTGCCCTTGAGCCCCGTAGGTCAGAGCACCCGTCCACAGTCACCCTCACACTTCTCACATGCACGTGTTTGTCCTACGTTCACGTTTATCGACGTGTGTGCTAAACAGGAGGGACCCTCTCATAAAGTTTGCCGCTTCTTCTTCGACTCCTGTGATGCTCACGAGCTTCTTCTGATAATAACAAAACATACTTTATGAAGCTTTAAGCTCTCTATTAATCCACGAACTGGATTTGCTCGGGATTTGAAGCAGTCACCTCGAACTCAGATGCATTTAATCATGAGGCAGCAGCTCCTCGGGTCCCTGCTGGTGGAACCGAAGGTGGGTTAATGATTTATGACTATGCAAATGTGTTTACAGCTTCTGTTGTGTGCCTCTTTCTGTATGCAGCATTTCCATTATGCTAAACACACACACACACACACGCGTGCACGGGTTACCCTCATTCACTGTCTCAGTATGGATACGCTCCAGCTGTAGGTGTGGGTGAGTAGAGGACTACAACAGGACCCACATAAAGAAAATCCCTCTTCATTAGATCACTGATGTGTTTGAGTGTTAGAACAGATTCTGCAGTGATAAAGTTAAAAACAACAACACTAACTGCACATTTATAAAACATGAAAGTATCCAGGCGAGGGTGTGGGGAGGGGTGCTGCCGACACCCTCGACCCACCGCTTACTGGGGGGGTTCTGGACTGTTGTTATAGGAGGGGCAACAGTGGTGGGTTGTGATGAAAGCTGCCCCCAAAACATCCTCGGCCTCCATCTCAGTCAGCAGCAAAATTCCACTGTAATAGCCGGGTTCACCCATAGAGGGCGTCACTCTTGCACTTTAGAACTAAATGCACCTGAAGACTGGGTCAAATGTCGAGTTGGACCAGAATGAATCAACATTGTTTCACAGCCGAACCCGAGGTTTCAGCAGAAAAAGATGTTTTTCAGGTGCAATGCCTGAGATTCTTTCCTCTCTTACCTTCCTAGTGAAGAGCGTCCCTTCCTGATCTCCACAAAAGCATTTGGCATAAAATCCTGATTTGGAAACATGACACCCCCCCCCCCCCCACACACACACACACACACTGCAACACGTCCAGCCTACAGACGAAGGCATCTAAATAAGGTTGACTGGAGACTAAACGTGTCAACTGGAACCCTGTCCAGTTCGGAGGCTTAATCCTTCTGTGATAAGGGACATCCTGGTGGCTCCAGCACCCCCACCCCCCCACCCCCCCCAGTCAAGCTTCGATTCCCCACATCCCCCTAAAAAAGGAGAAAAGGGATGGTGCCCCATTGGATCATTACAGCAACATTTTGTATGACCTCCCCCCAAACCTCTGCTGCCCCCCACGCCCCCATGTATGTATATATTGAGATATAGTTTATAGCTGCTCAGATCCACCAGGGGGCGCTTGCCTCTCTCTCCGGCTCCTGTAAATGTCTCTCCCAGGACTGAGTGTAAAACCAGTGCGGTCCATGTTTATGACGTTACTGAACGTCTGCTCCCTTGTGCGTGTGAAATATCAGCCCGAGCGTCGTCAGTGCGTGATGAATGCCGTCCGGTGGGTGTTCCACAGTCGGCAGACTTCTATCCTGTCATTCTGCGTGACTGAAACGCACAAAATTAGTTTTGTTATCCATCATCGGCCCGCCGTTGATGCAGTGACGGTGTGTTTCAAGGCGTAAAATGGGACATTTGACAGCAGAATAACGAGCCAACTATCACGAAGTCGACCGGGCGGAGGACGGGGCGTAGTTTAGCGAGGGTCTCCGAGAGCCCAGAGAAAGCTGCGTGCGCTTGCTCAGCTCCACCAACAGTTGTCCAAGTGAGAGCGCACAGCGGTCTGCAGGCGAGAGGAGGAGAATGGCTCCCGGAGCGAGGTCAGCAGCTGAAGCTGAAGCCAACTTCACCAACTAGAGTCCAACCATCTTCTCCTGGGTTTTGGTGGGCTGTGAGGAACACAAGATGATGGCTACGAACGAGGCGCCAGGCTGCTCCGACTTTCTGCTGCCTGCGCTTTCGCTGCCCATGAAAGAAGAGCGGAGTCGGAACAAGGAGCGGCTGGAGGCCAGCTTGGCCGGCTTGTGCGAGTTGGAATTGCTCAAACAGAGGCAGGAAAGCCGGGTGCTGAGCGCTCTGAGCCTCGGCGACTCTCTGCTGTCGGGACAGTCTCCTTGGGGACAACTGCGGTCGGCACTTTTTTCCCTGGACGCACCAAAAGACCCCACAGCCGATGACCGCAGGCACCAAACGGTAGGTTGTGCGCGAGAACGCTGCTTTCCCTTGCTTTTGTCTGTGCACATTGGGAAAGTTTCTGGAAGTCCGTCCAGACCTGAATTCACGGATGGTTTGTGCGTCTGTCTGGGCCTCTTTCCCTTCTAAATAAAGCTTTCACCCCCCTCATTTTAACTTACCTCTCTTGTTACTAACTGACTGACGAACTAACTAATGTGTGCTGTTAAAATGCATAAAGAGGACAATTTTAGACCTACATTACCATTTAAGGGCAACGTTTTGGGGCGTTTCATTATTTTATCAATGTCATGCTGCTTTGAGTTGGGGGGGGGGGGGGGGGGTTATTAATCCCCCACAAAGGTGTTATTTATTTTCATAAGGGCACTTTAAATCTGAATTATATTCTCAGATTAAGTTTAATGTGTGCATGTTTGGGTGGTTGGTTGGTTCAAACCCCCCAGTGGATCCTGCTGTGGGATATTTGGCCTTTTAATGGAACAAAAGCCCGATATTGAGTTTTTTCATAAACACACGGTAGAAACGCAGAAGCTTGTTTGACACATTGCAGAAGGATATTGCAAATATCACGAGTTCAGCGTAATGCCTGTGATGATTATGCTGCTGGGATTTAGCTGTGATCCACGTCTCCGACCGGTTACAACACACTCATCTTATGACTTTTGAGCCACCTATAACATTAAAATGCGTTTTTGGTAGCAAACTACTGCCACCAAAGCAGAAGATAAATGGAAACTTCACAATTCGGCTGCTGGTTTTTCTTGAGAAGCGGTCATTGGGAGCGCTTTGCCTTTTCCTACAGAGCACGGCTTAATTTGAAATCCATGCCACCAAATCCTATTCAGCCCCATTAACTTTGTCTGGGCGTCTGCAGGGTTGTTGCCGACAGTTACTTGAAGTGGCAGAATTCCTTCTTCCTATGCAGCTGTTTATGGAAACAACCGCTATTAAATAGGAAATATTGAAAATACAAAAATCTGACCCGAAAAGATACGAGCAGAATCTACAAGTTGGGAGTCTGAAATAAATGAAGCTCGGACGCGGTTTGAAGGCAACTGGAGAACACAAGCGGCAGGCCTGGCCTCAGACCTTCAGATGCTTTTACATTTTGAAACCTGCTGTTTGAGTAACACATTCCTCAACATCACAGTCACTGATGTGCTTATGAAAGCATGCGCTCACAAATCTTTTGAGCTGTATTTCCTGTAGTCCACATCATTCTTCCTACAGAGGAACCAGAGCACGGCCCAAATCTCATCCATGACTGTGAAACACTGTAACATCGGCGTTAACAGCTTGAGCTTTACTGCTTATTGTATTTCCAGAGCTGCATGTTGCTCCACATCAGTGAGAGAACCTCTGAACAGCTGCATTTTAAAGCCAAATAAGCTCTCCAAAGATTTCCCCCTGACTGTCTCCTGGCCCCTCATTTCTACCCAATGGCAGCGTTGTGTAGCAGCATCCCTCTTTAGTCCTCTCCACATCTGCCGGATCATCACCTTCCCATGGTCGACCTTGCTGAGGCTCACTCGTCGTGTTCCTCATCGAAGTCCTCGCAGCCGTCCAACGCTACCCAGCAGGAAATGCTCCTGCCCATTTGGTCTGGAGTGTTTCTGCCTCAACGCCAGGCTGAAGTTGCCGCCTGTGGCCCACGTTTCTGCTGCTTCTTTTGTCTCCCTTTGAAACCTGACTACGATGGATTCGTGCTTGTTGTTCTGTTTCTGCGGTTGTGGATCGAGCTGAGGAGAGAACGAGTACGGGGACAAAGAGTGAATCCTGCTGCTGCTGCCGGTGTTCCGGGCAGAGAAAGAATGCATGTTTGTGTGTGTAGGGAGAATGTGTGTGTGTGATGCTCAGCAGGAGCTGCTGACAGCCATGTGACAGCTGACAGCTGAGGAAGCAACACAACCCTCACTGTGGCCTCCTGGACAACAGGGGACAAATGAGGTGTGCCTGTGTGTGTGTGTGTGTGTGTGCCTGTGTGTGTGTGTGTGTGTGTGTGTGTGTGTGTGTGTGTGTATAAAACCATACCATTTCACTGGCTCTTCTGCTCTATAATTATTTGAATGTTTAATTCTCTGAGGGCAGGCTCAGGAATGTGAGGGTATAGCAACGAGCCAATCTGCCTCTGGGTCCGTCTGGATTATGGTGCCTCCAGTGAGCCTGTCGGGGTGACGGCTTGTTTAGGCTCATGGTCAGGAAAGGTCAGGTGATGGTCCAGCCCTACAAGGACCCAGACTCCTCTAATCTTGTCCCAGCCAGCAGCAGCCATTGGATCCTGGGCCCTCAGAGCAACAAAGCAGGAGGAGCACCGAAGGAGAAGAGTTTCAGGTCCTCATCTGCTCCGATCCCAGGAACGCTGGAGGTCAAGTTCAGGTCGAGAAGACCTAGAGAAATATCAGAGAGAACATGGCTTAGAGTTGCTGGAAAAGCAAATCAGAACCTTGTGGTGACCTTCAGGAAGGTTGTGGCTCACTGCTGAACTGCTCAGTGACCCCTGAGGGACGAGGAGCTTGTCTGTCTGTCCGTCCGTCCGTCCGTCCCTCCCCTCCACCCCCCCCCCCCCCCCCCCCCATTCCCCCCCTTCCTACTCTATATAATGTAGATAGATTTCAAGGGTGAATGATGATTGTAATGGTATGTTTTGCTGTTTGGCTGATGAAATGAATCAAGAGTGACCCTCAGCCTCTCAGTAGGTTTTGTCGATGGCGTCCAGCTGCCAGCGGCCGCAGCAGCTGGGTGGCCAAGCTGTCCCCCAAACCGCTCTTACATTTTAAACTGTAAGGGATGTAAATAGCCTACATTTCACACCTGACTGGGCTGGACAAACACGCCTCTGGAGCTGCTGTTTATGCTCCTGGTGGGGGCCTGGCTGAGCAAACTGCCCACTTGTGAGGTCTCTAAGACAAAAACCACCGCTTGGTTACAGGACGTCACATCTGTATGGGCAGAGTGGGGGGGGGGCAGATATCACTCTCCTTCAGGCGCCACCACAGGCCACCACTGTAACTGATGATCAGCAGCCTTTCACCCCCACCAGGGAGGGATGGCGGACCAGATCAGTCAGACTGGATTTCCTTTCTCACTCTCCCCCCATCGCTACCCCGGGTCATCGGTAGTCAACGTTAAAGAGAGATCACTGCACATTGATGAGTTAAGAACTCAACGAATGAATTCAGCAACCCCAGGATGTCGTCTGAGCAGGGCTCAGTGGTGGAGGAACATTATTCTGGTTTCCACACCGAGATGACGTCATCGCCATTAGGATGAATTCTTCCTTTAACTTTAGTGGTTCTCAGAAACTGATTATAGAGGTTACTGTAGACAATGTGGACCAGTCAACCATATAGAGCACCTTAGCAGATAGCTTTGGGTTTTTATGTTAAAAAGAATAAGAATCTTCGTTTCATTGAAGATTTTCTCACTATTTCTTCAATATCTTCAATTTCCCTTCCTGGTTTTTAATAAAACAACTTATGACACAGTTTAAACCTGCTACATTTTATATTTTAAAGACATACATTTTTCTTATTTGCTGGGGTGTGAGAGTAATCCAAACAAAAGATCTGTGTTGATCTAATCTTAGACATTCATGTGTAGTAATTACTTTAAATGTCCAAATGATTTAGAAAAGGTGCAAGCTGTTGTTATGATGAGCAGCTCACACCTTCTGCCAGCTCTCCAGCAGTCTCTAACGAGCCCACAGACCCTCTTCTGGATCGTTCTCCTCCCAGACCAAGTTCAGGTTGCCTCTGCGATGGACAGTCAACAGCCCCTCTACCATTTACACAGGGCCGCCATTGATGGGCCATGGGGGTGGAAGGGGGTTTGGGGGCGTGAGGACCAACATACAGATGTGCTTCTGTGGGTTCCTCTCTTGCTAGGTCAGGAAGCCTCAGAGAAAAAAGACATTTTTAACTTTTGACACTGTGAATGGCCCCTACATTTCAGAGAAACCGGCAGCATATTTCTGCATGAAGATGAGAATTTTACTCAGAGGGAACTTTCAGAACACTGGAGGACACGGTGTTGTACAAGGACCAGAAAGAATAACACAAAGGACGAGAACTAAGAGGCTAAAAGCAGCATTGGCTATATAATACTGGACAGGAAGTTTAGCTGTTGATCCAGGCTGGGAATAGTGGGAGCAGGTGTCCAGACACAGTGGACGGTACGGGTCTGCCATGTACAGGGAGGTATTTACAGACCCCTCTAAAACTGGCCCAGCAGCCAGACCGCCGCAGCCTCTGATGAACCAGGAAGAGTTCTTTGTACGTCAGAGGACGTTTGCTGTTCTTCAGATGTCTCAGATGATGACTCAGTTCAGCCAGGGTCCAGGCCCCTGTGGCTCAGAGAGGAAGCTGTAGTCACAGGTTTAGATCCCAGACCCCTGCAACAACATGTCCTTCAGCAGGACACTGAACCCACTGCAGAGGCTGGACCATGTCTGAGCGTCCACGCACAAAGGGAACGAAGCCGCCGTCAGTCTGACATCATCGGTGGCTCTTTTTATATCGCGATAAGCCCAGCTCAGCCGCCCACATACCTACAGTGTCTCGTGATTTCTCTGGTGTTGTCTATTAGTGTCTGACAGTGTGACGCCGCTGCTCCACAGCTGAAGGACGCGTGACTCCCTGGGAGTGGCAGGTCTGTGATGTGTACGCCAGGAAGATGTTCGTGTTAAAGACACCCAACCCTGATCGTGCTGGATTGTGAGTCGGCTCCTCACATCAACCTCAAATGAATAAAAACACCAGAGCTTCCCAACAGTGAAGGAATGCTGATACGGTTGACTTCCTAAAAACACAAACCATCTGATGGCTGAGTCCGGAGCAGAATTTGGTACCCAGGAGGGAACCCATCACGGGTGGAGCTCTTCTGTCGCTACTACTGATGGCATTAATTGAGCCTTTTATACCAGCCATGACCAGCCAGTAGTCCTCACCCCAATAGTGATGTTTGAAACATCACTATTGGGGTGAGGACTACTGGCAGTAGTCATCCAGCAGCTGGTTCTGCCTGCTCCTCAGATAGCGGTCCTACAGAACCAGTCCTGCAACCAGAACCTGCAGTCGTCCACAGATCCGCAGGTCCCACTGCGGCCTCTTTGGTCACATGACCATTGACCTTCTGTCTATATATGGATTTAACTCTAATTATCTGTCTTCTTTCACCTATATTTTGGAACCGATCCGATCTTTTATTTATGGCCAGCAGCCGTCTTTGCTGTTGGAACAGGGGACATTAAGCAGGGACCAGCATGATGGAGATGTGGTTGGAGGGGCCGAGGTGGGGGCGGGGGATGGTTCCGTTGGTTTGTGTAAACATGTTCAAGCTTGTTGTTTCCCCGTGTCAGTGTGATTACGTGCTGGTAAAACCCAGGAAGAAGGTCCCTCATATATCACTAGGTTAACATTTAGAACACTCGGTTACTAACAGATTAATGAGAGCTGGCGTTTTGAATGAGCCAACCTCACCTGGGCGTTATTGAAAGTGCTGCATGAAATATATCAGCGTTTTCTTTTGGGGGGGGTTTATAGTCATGACAATTATGAATATGGACAGTCTTTTTGTTGGTCCCTCCTTCGTGGCTCTCTGTCAGTGTAAAGTTCTGTTATGATGAAGTGTGAGTGTGTGTGTGTGGTGTGTGTGTGTGTTGTGTGTGTGTGTGTGTGTGTGTGTGTGTGTGTGTGTGTTGGGGGTCGCAGCAGTGAGGATTGGAGGCTGACATGTTATTGTTTCAGTGTTTTGAGAAGAAGCACTTGTGTTCATAGCTGTCTGTGAATGTAAAAGTTGTTGACCTGTGTTTCTCCTGACAGATGAGCAGGAAAATCATTACACACACACACACACACATTCACGATGACATTCACTTTTCCACGTCGTCTGTATCAAAGTCAACAAATAACATAGAATATGTCCAAAACTGTACAAAACTAATTCAACCATCAGAGCATCAAATGGTTGTTCCTCAGCCTGACCCATTAGAGCTCACCCTGGCTGACAGGATCCTGGCTCTCCCCCAGGAGCCTTTCACACTGTTGAGGGGTAATCTATTCTCCTTGACTTACTGCCGTCTGCTCTTACTTCTTTTAAATTCTTTGGTTTACATTTGAAACAGAACGTGTGATATTCCACCACAGAGTTTGGGTGAGATAATAGAACACCGGCTGGGGAAGAGCTCGACAGTTGCCCGGCAGCAGGGCTTTAATTCTCTTTTAATGGATGTCTCCTGCACAAGTGTGCAGATCCAGAAGGGTTTGTGATCCAGGGGAAATGCAGCAAAGTGACTCTTTGGCTTACGTTGTGTGTTCCAGGCCAGTTTGCAGGGTTCATCCTGGTATTTTGACCCATCCGTGAAGCAGCAAGAGGCCGAGCTGAGTGTGAGGACTGAGGATCAGCTAACAAAAGCTCCTGTTACTCTGGACGACAGTCAACTTTGTCCTGGTAAAATCCTCAAACAGCATTCGAGCAAACACAACACGGAGTCTTTTTGAAGATGCTTTTAATATTCTTCCAGCACTTCAAATGTATGTTATCCATACATCTGGGCACAGCTGTTGTTTATGGTTATGCTCAAGTTGGATAGAGATTTAAAAGAGGAGTAAACAATCATCCGTAAAGATGTAGACAAAACAAGACCAAACTAATGGAACTATAGTTTAATCTAATCTATATGTACACACTGACAGCTGTTACTGATATTATAGATGTGATGGACCTTGTTTTCTTTCTCTCCTTCTTGTGATAGGAGAAGTCCTTGTGGCCAAAAAAAATAAATTCCCTGAATCAGATTACCGTCCTCGTGTTCCTCGTTCCCTCTCAGCCCCCGAGGGGACCGAAGAGACAGAGCTGGACAGAAGATGGTCGTCTGAAGCGAAGAAGCACGCCACCGTTGCCGACGTTTTGGGGGATATTAGAGAAATCCAACTCGATCAGGAAGATTATCACCAAGCCCATAAAATTGAGACTTACATCTTTGGACTGATCCAGCGCAGAACTCAACACACTCGTCCCTCAAAGCCCCGCACCAGCCTGGCGCACGATACTCGAGCCGTCGGCGTGGCCAGACAGAGTAGTTTATGTCACAAAGACGAACAAATGCCGCCAAAGCCGGTTCCTGCTCCGGAGATCTCAGGCGTTTCACAGACTTCAGACGCATATTTCCCAAAGGCTTACAACACTGATCAAGAGGGTTACCAGGGGATGGGGCCCGCTGAAGATCCTGCGCCTCCATGCCGCCATCAGCAGCAGCAGCAGCATCCGCCAGGGCCGTATCACAGGCCGAGACAGGCGTCCCGCTCAACCTTGGTGGAGTACCAGTCTTTCAGAGTGTTGCAAGTCAACCCAGACTCCAGTAACAGTGAACCCGACCTGCCGCCAAATTATCACTATCATTCTCCCCCACCGTTGTTAAAGGCTCATCAGCCGCCGCCAGCCGAGGACCAACTGGTGAATGCAAAGTATATTCCAGCCCAGCCCTGCCGAGGCTCCGCTAGAGCTTCCGGTCATCAGCACTCCAACCCTCACAAGGGTTTTGGGGTGTCTAAACCCAACCAAGGTGCATTCTCTCTGGAGAGAGGGCATCATCATCTTCCCGAGCAGCAGCCCGTGTCCCAGGTCCAACCCAGTAGATCCCGAGGGGGCGCAAAGAAGTGCCGTTCCAATGAAGATAGAGGAGTCTCCAGCAGGAAGCAGGGAAAGAAGGCGTGCAGATCCCAGTCAGAGAACAGCCTGCAAAGGGTTCCCGAGCGCAAGTACAACACAGTGGAGAGAGATGGTGCAGGAAGTGGCAGCGGAGGGAAAGGAAACCGCAGTAGTCAGTCCAGGAACAAGAAACAACAGCAAGGAGGCGCGAGTTACCGCCGTTGGCAGTCCACCCTTGAACTCAGCCAAGACGAAGCCGAGCAGTCCCCCACGCAGGCGCCGCTGCACGCCTCCGCCGCTCCGAACCACAAAGACAACCACGGGAGGCGTACGCGCAAATCCCGGCCTCCCCACGCGTCCTACGGGCCGCACCACTCCCACCACCATCAGCACCTGGAGTACCAGCCAGAGCGAGTGCCCATGCACCCATGCCAGCCCAGTGAGGACTACCACCACCCGGCCCAGGGGGAGTCTGAGTCCAGCACGAGCGAGGCCGACTCTCCAGATTCCAGCTCTTTGTCCAGTGACTCAGATGAGAGCGGCGGTCTCGTCTGGCCCCAACAGCTGGCCCCTCAACTGTCTCTGGCGTCACCGCCCACCCCCCCTGGAGCAGCTCAGCAGCCCAAAGCATTTGTTAAAATCAAAGCCTCACATGCCCTTAAGAAGAAAATTCTACGCTTCCGCACTGGCTCACTGAAACTGATGACCACTGTATGATGAGCAGGAGGTGTGAAGCCTCGACATTCCGGACAGATCTGACGGACCGGCTGTCCCCAGCTGATGGACCGGCTCTCCCCAGCCGCAGCACAAGACAAATGTGGCCAGTTTGATCCAGTTCCTGGAAGTTCTTTCACTTTTCTGCTTTTTGGATTTTGCCGGATGAAGGTTTTATTCTGCAGCGACCTGCGTCGTGTTTAGTGGCCCGTTTGGTTCCAGAGACTGATTCATTTTCAATATAACCGATGTCAGGTTCTTCCTTCACTGTGACGTTTGGACAGTTTTCATAATTCTACGTGAAAACCTGGGAGATTTGAGACATTTGTGGACTTTTATGCGAGCAGCGATTTACTGACTTGATATTTGCACATTCAGTGAAACCCTGAAATGCTCCCAGGCTGTAAACTCAGGTTCTGCTCTGTCTGTACAAACACCTCTGGGCCACTCTTTCCTTCAGTGATCCCAGGCAGCCATTGAGGATGGAGCCTTCTAAAGAACAGGAAGAACCCTGAAGGTCACTGGGTACTTTCAGATAGAACCCCGTGGTGCTGGGATCTCCGGGTGTGCTTTTATTCGGTGCATATTTGGAACGAGACCTGAGAGTTTGGATGATGTTGTGAATTGACAACTGCTGAAACGCAGGCAACATATCAGACACACGCCACACTCACTGCTCGTGCACGACAGAAATCAGCTTCAAATCTACGTGTAACAGCAGTCACTCAGTCAGGAGATTCGGATCGGTCGTGTGTGGTTATCTCCCCACGCTGTGCCTACAAACACACACACACACACACACAGCCTGTAAATATCACACTGCGCACACACACTCCTGTCTCCTATGGACTTTTGTGATCGATGTGACTTCTGATCACAACATGAATGAGCATCAGCAGATACGGGAGTGCTCCCGTTGGCTATATGTGACTGCTTTTCTCTGAGAATGTAAATCTCACTTTACCTGAACAGGTGTGTGATGCCATTTGTCTGTAGCATTAGATGCAAATGTACATTTATTCCTCCTAAAGGTTTGTGGAAATCAGGACCAATAATCCTGGAGGATCTGTTTCCAAATTATAGCATGTAACATACAGGATTTTTACCATTTGATGTAAAGAGTGGGCTACCTAAAGCTGATGGACACAGATGTGTTGGCCAAAGAATGTATTTAATGTTATATTGTCGCCTGGGCTTTGTTCAGTATTATTACAGTATTTAGTGCCATTGAACACGGACAGCAGTATTGGTTTCTTTCTATCCAAAATTAAAGCTCTTAAAAGCCACCACAGTCTGTCTGTCTGTCCGTCCGTCTATCTATCGAGCGCTGGAAGACACATTGTGGTTATTCAGCATTTATAACGACTGGTATAAATGCTGAATAACCCAGTAGTTCAGCTCACCCCACAACTGCAGCACGTTTCCCACAGAAAGAAGAGCCAGAATGTTGATTTCATGCATCGTGTTGACTGTGAAGGTGTTTTGCACATGCTGGTAACCGTCCAGATGTTCTGGTCCCCATCACCGACGTGCAGCAGCTCACCCAGGCCAGCAGTGAACCGCTGTGGACATCTCACATGTTTCTCATGATCCAGGATGTTTGGAAGTACTAATCAGTCATGATATGTCCCATATTGAATTAGAAAGCTCAAATATTACTATATGAGATGGTTCAAGAAGAGAGCAGATGAGCTTTGATGGTCTTCAACAGGATTTTATGCCAACAAAACATCTCGTTTTCTCAGTATTTGCAGTTCTTGATGCTTTGACGTTGTTTTTATTACTGAGACACATCATTTGACTGGAATATCCAACCCTTCCCTCCATCTGTTAGTGCTTAGAGGAAAAGTTCTGCCTCCAGGCTGAGAAACCTGTAGTATTTCCTGCTTTAGCAGCGAGCGAGGGGGAGAGAGGCAGGAGAGGAGGGCAGGTCGGGAACAGAGAGGCACTGAGTGTGAGGAGGAAACTCACACAGAGCAAGAGAAAGAGAGGGAGGGTAGCGGGGCTGAGTGGAGGACTACATCTGGCTTTGATTACTCAGACGGAGAGGTTCGGGCTCGGAGAGGAGACAGAGCGGCTTTCATTTTTGGCACATTTGGGGATTCAGTGATTGACCTATATTTTTCTCCTGCATCCTTTGAATTGCCTTCTTGTACCAGGCTCATTTATATTTAATGTCATGGCATCAACACGGTTGCCTGCGTTTATCTGCTCCACCATTATGGTTTGTTAAAGCCTTGTGAAGATATTATTATTCTATTAGTATGCATTAGGCTGCAGAGCGCTGCAGGGTTTCCTTCAGCTCACTCTCTGTACGCGGCGCCACAGGAGCTAATTACCAGCAACTATTCTAAGTGCAGCAGACTTCAGCGCTGTGTCCCAGAGATGTCCTGCCTGTTTTTCCTCTGGAATCGCCTCTCCTGAATCGTAGCATGTGTTTGTCTCTGAAGTTAACCAAAGGTCTAAGATCGTTCAAATATATAGCAAGCGTATTCAGACTTGGTTGGTGGTGGCCAGCAGGGCCACAGCTCCATCTGGGTACGGGCCCGGAGCACAAGATTAGAGCGAAATAGACATTTTGCTTTTAATAAATGAATTTCATCATTACTTCATAAAATGATGTATCACGTCGCAGTTCAGACGTCAAACATGAACCATATATAGAATTTATTCTCAGATGTTTTACAGTGTTCATAAACATTAACTTCTGTCACTACTTTAGAGAGGCAAGTTGAGAAAGTACGGTATATGTCATTTTAGATCAGCGCTCTTTTAGATCAGCAGATAAATACTGCTGTGATGTGAGCAACAGCGATTCTCTCTTTAGTCTGTTTTTAATATGTGAACTCAATAAATCAGAGGGAGATGAAAGTTTAAAGCTGGAAAAAACTGGTCACCTTAGTTTATCTCAAGCCAACGGTTGACAGCTCCTCCACAGGGACCCTCCCAAGAACCTGGAGCTCATCCATCATTCATCTATCTATCTATCTATCTATCTATCTATCTATCTATCTATCTATCTATCTATCTATCTATCTATCTATCTATCTATCTATCTATCTATCTATCATCCATCCATCCATCCATCCATCCATCCATCCATCCATCCATCCATCCATCCATCCATCTATCTATCTATCTATCTATCTATCTATCTATCTATCTATCTATCTATCTATCTATCTATCTATCTATCTATCTATCTATCTATCTGTCGCCAGTGTGAGCCCAGTGCTGCCCTCTAGCGGTCGCTCTTGACATTGACACAGAACCTACTGGACTGGTACCAGTACAGGGTGGAGGTTCTCCACTCTGTCACACACAAACTGAACTAACGATCCGCTATAAGCAACAGCAACTATCAACAGAAAAGTAGCCAATCAAATGTCTCATTGACAGACAACAGCCATGTATTTATTTCCATTTGTGCTTGTGGACACAACCTGTGACCATATGAATTAAATTCTTCTCAATTTAGAAACATGAGTTATATTGTGCTGCAATCAAATAATTAACAAATACATTAGAATAATTTAAAATGTAGCTTTATTGTTATAAAACACCCACTAAAGCTCATCTTTATCAGAAAGGTGCAAATAGGCCTTGGCAAAGAAACATCACATGAAATAAAAATGTACATTTGTTTCTTCCTTCTGTGTGTCCTGTAAGCATATTCTATCACTGATCTTCAGCACTTGGTCAAAGTGAGAAATGGCAATATAGGGATGCATTTATTTAGAACAATGTTTCTCAGTTAAACGTGTCTCAATAGCAACATGACGAGCAAATGATGGTTAAATGTGTACATTTTTATATAAATTACTATAGAAAGTTGTTTCACAGGGCAAATGTTCCATGTAAAGGTTCCTTGTTGTGGAAGAATTTCTTTTAAAGGTAAAACCTGGTCCTGTTTGTTCATATTATTTCCAAATTGAAGTACCAGTACATTTGAGGACTTCAGTCCAAATAAATAAACACTTTCCTTTGCTTCTAACTTGAGCTCCAATAATTTAGCCACATCTCAAAAGTGCTTAAATGATGTTGGGCTCCACACAGTTCATTCAGTGGCTTCCTTTGGTTCCTGTCAGCTTCAGCTCCTCAAGCAGGGTGGAGCAGCCTCAGGGGGGGTGGGGGAGGTCGGCGGGGTCAGGTGGGACAGGGACATCTGACTCTGGGATGGAGTGAGGGAGGACTTCCGGGCCCCCGAGCTGAAACAGACACACCGTTAGGATGCAGAATCAAGACGAGACTTTCATTTTTAACCACAATTTAGAAAAAAAGCCTTTTCCTTCAATTCCCTTTTATACTGGTAACTTGATTCTCTCCCATTTTCTCTGCATTGGGAAAGACTCGTCACGTTATTGGTCTTGCTAGCTTTGCTGGCTGACTGAGATCCGTACTCTGGCTCCGCGGTGGAGTCCTGTTCTGTTGGATCGGCGCTGCAGCCCGTCTCTTCCCCCTCCTCCAAACTGCTGCCGGAAGGACACAGTTTTGGCCAGCGCGTGCTGCCTCCCTCCAGCTCTGTGGGCTCCACCACTATCGAAGGCAGACGTTCCCGTCGGTAGAGGATGTTTTCAGGGCAGGAATCCTCATCCTTGTTTACCTCAGGGAAAATCTGCACCAGAGGGACATTTTAGAATGTTTTAGAAACAATATACAGCTGCGGGATCGGACGTTTAATTTGCTTCTCCAGTCTGGAAAAATGCTGCTAGATTGGATTAATAAAATCCTTCAGAGGGAATCCTTTGGAGCCAAAGGGGTCATGTGTCCCTTCACCCCTCTGATATGACAATCATGTCTCTCCTCTGGGATGTTGTTTGTTTTACCCTCCATGTGACAGAGCTCAGATTAGGAGCTTATCTCCCATCTGTGACACACAGCTGCTTGATGTACCTGCTGGGCTGCTCCGAACTCTGGTCGACTGGCCGCCAGCCTGCCCACATTCCAAAAGAACCACAATATTTATTCTCTTACTGTAACTGGTCAACATGTTATGTTACAGCAGTGTCCTGCAAGGGTTGCTATAGCAACCAGGTATGCCGAAGCAATGCTGGGAGTTGTGGAAAAGCAGTCAATGGCCAAAGCAAGAGCAGGTTCTAGCAGCAGTAGGACAGGAGAATCAGCCTCCTGAGTTTATCACGTGTAGCTATCGCAGTTAGCTCTCAGGAACAGCCCGAGAGCTTCACCATGAACCATGATCATCCAGCTAAACAGCCCCAAGGTTGCACGAGACCAGGCGACGGCTGATAAAATAACCCATAATACCTGGTAGGCTCTGCTCCCTCTTCTCTCTCCTGGACTCTCCTCCAGCTGAGGTTCTACTTGAGTGAGAATATTGTTCATACTGCCAATGAAGACACAAACATGTGGACAAATGTACATTTTTAGTTACCTTTCATACGTGTCTCTGCTACAGTCTAAACCAAGCTCATCGCCATCTCCTGAGCTTAGTCTTCTCTGGACAACACATAGCAAAACTAGCTTTGTTCATCTATAATCTTTGGTTCGGGGGGTTTAGGGGGTCTGTCAACTTGGATGGAAGCTTTTATCTGCTTCCAGGTTCTAAGAAGCTCAGGACCATGTGGATGTTGGAAAGTCCGGCAGCTCATTTCTGAATCTACAGCATAGGTGTCAAACTCTGGCCCGTGGGCCAAATTTGGCCCGCAATGTAATTATATTTGGCCCGCAAAGCCATACCAATTGACTATTAGAGCTGGCCCGCCGGTATTATCGCTTAAAGCGCATGTGCTAATACCACAAATACCAGAATGCTCACCTGGTGTTTTGGAGTGAAAATCCACACTCCACATCAGCTCGTGGTGGTAATGCACCAATATGTGGCTTGCCAACCACAAAGAAAGAGAAAGTAGTCATAGCGACCTTATATGCTAATGCTAATTCTGGCACTACCCCTCTGAAAAATGATTAAAGGCAGAAAATAGGACCTTTCTGAACAGGTAGGAGGCAGAATATCTGTTTAGATATGTAGATGTACCCGTCTGTCTTGTATGTGGAGCCAATGTTCATTACAAGGAGAACAACAACAGATGACACTATAAACGCAACACCAAGACAAGCACAAGCACCTGGAAATGACTCAAAGGTGCCAGAAAGTAGAAGAAATGAAAAGGCATTAGATTTACATTACATTAACTTACAAAGGCAAAAGATTACTGTTGACTTTGTCCCAGTTTTGAATTTTGGCCCACTGGGTATTTGAGTTTGACACCTTTGGTCTACAGCATCACGGGGGAATAAATGAGCAGTTTCCACAGCAGCAAAATACAGGTTAAACTGGACAGAAATGCTCATTGGTGATTGAAAAAGGTGCATGTGGTGACACGAGGAGTGGGGGATGGTCATCTTCTGGCTTAATCTACAGATAAGCACTTAATAACATAAGTATCTTAAACAATTGATTCCTACAGTCCAAGAATGGGAGAAGGACTTAAAAAAGTGTTGGACTGGAGGAGCAACTTTTTGGAATTTGGTCTGTATTTATTTGTGCTCTTGGGACAGTAAACACCAGGTTTCTTTCAACACTCCACACTCCTGGAACCTTCTGACCTGCTGAATCAGTGGCTCCCTTTGAGCCCCAAATCTACATGTAAATATTAGAGTGCTGGTCAAGATGAACGTGCATCACCTTCCCATTACTTCTCTACATCTTCCAGGCTCTTGAGAGAGAATTTTCACAAACACTCAAATACTTTTACTACCCAGAGAAACAGATTACTTAAGATGTTCTTCAGCCCAGGCTTTAAGGGTTTAATCCCACTTTACTTTAGGTATTAAATGAAGGTAAAGTTGAAAAAGACTGTCGATTGGTCCCTGTTTAAGCGTGTTCCTTACCTGTGTGAGGCTGGGATGCAGCTCATTTCTGTGGGGACATCAAGGTCACTGAGAATCAGAGCCAAATCCTTCCAAAAGTGTCCGACAACACCAGGAACCCTCACCAAGCAGCAGCTACTCTTGACAAGCCGACTGCAGCCTACTTTCACTTATTTCCTTCTGGAATTGCTCCTGCGTCCCTGCCCACATCCCTCCAGCTCTCCTCGCAGTGACGCAACAGTGCACCTTCAGAGCGACAGGCAACCTGCCAGAATTAGTGTCACCTTCAATCACACACGCAGCTGTGATGGGAGGGGTGTGCGGGGCCACGGGGAGCCGGTGGGCCCTTCCAGCCCCCCCTGCTAAGACTTTTTTATACATCCTGATTAGGACTGTTCTTCAAATGAATGCTTAGGTTGAACCAGTGGAGCTAGATTATGGATTCCACAAATGAGAATAAATAACAGTCAAGGAGGATTATGGACGGGCGTGCGTGTGTGCACGTGCTGTGGGGATCCAGGTCAGCCTGGACAGCTTGTTGCTCCGTGAGCTGTGTTTTTCCTCACTTGTACATGCACAGTTATTATTATTATTATTATTACATCTCACCTCATCAGGGTTGTGGTGCTGCCATTCACCATGTTATTATCAGATTTTTATAATGCAGAAAAATCCACCTTAAAGACCTTAAAGATTTGCTGTAAAAGTGATTCTGCACCAGCTGAGATTACTCAGAAGTTTCAAAAGTTTTGCAAAATAATTGAATGCAAAGTCTGAAATGGTTAAAAGGGTTTTGTTTTTTTTAACAATGGGTAAATGACCTATTCTTCAATGTCAGATAATAGCATGAAAAGTGATTATATTTAAACAGGCTTCCGCGTTTGATTACCGCGCATCATAGCAACGGTGTGTTGCTAAGGGAGAATTGTACCACGTCATTAGAATCTTGTGCAATGCAGAAATAGCAAATAAATACTGGGCTTTTGTGATATCCATGCCTAACTCAACTTCCCGGACACGTGTTTGTAGGAGCTCAGCGAGCTCATTTGTTTTATTGTACACTGACCAGTCTGACCAGTCTGACCAGTCTGAGCTGGGCGTCACACTGAAGCGCTGCAGATGAAGGCGCTGTTCCCCAGGACAGCAGCAGGGGGCGCCATCGCACTGAGCAGTGGCGTTCATGCTGCGAGGAGCCCTTCTAATAAACTAGAATACCATCAAACGCTCGATTTATTTCACTAATTCAACCCTAAAAGTGAAAAGTCTTTTTATATAGATTCATTACACTCTGACTGGTGTATTAGAAAGTGTGGGAATCTTTTTGTTTCTGGAGACGCTTCACTGTTCGCTGCTTAGGTCAGGTGAATTTGCTGGTTGATCACAGAGGCACCGTTGGCAGTGGGGGCAGGTACAGCAGAGGGAGGGAGGAAGTGCTCTAAAATCCCCTGGTAGACGGCTGCGTTGACCTTTGACCTGATAAAACACACCCGCACCAGCGCGGCTCCGTTCACCGCCACTCCTCCAGACTCTGGGACCTTCCCAAATGGAACGTAAAATGATTTTTAGCTGAGGACTTAAATGATAAAAGTGGACTTTGATGATTGAAAACGCTTCAAAAATGGAACCAAACCAAACATTCTTCCCTTTAGCGCTGCTGCGTATAAATGGGCTTCTCTGTGTTGGGTCTCTTAGCTTCTGCTGTAACTTCCCTCCACGGGCAGCTACAAAGTCATATTTCAAGATGAAGCTGTTGTTATTTTTATGTGGGTGACCAAGTCCTCACCTGTTCCACTGGGTAACAGAACCAGGGCACTTGCTTTTCAGAACTCTGTCATTTCCCCAGGCTGATTTATTACAGGATCAATTATTATCCATACTAATAGTTCTGGGTTTCAGCTGGGTAACAGTGAAGCTATTCAGCCTCAGATAATGTGGGACGGGCAGAAGGACTGTGGGATATTTACTAAACCAGCGATCTGGGCCGGAATTACTGATCTGTTAGATCTGAGGAAGAGAAGAAAGCTGAGAGGAACGAGGAGAAGAAGAACAAAAAAATGACTCTTAAATGATCACTGGATGGTTGACAAAATAAGAGATTTGTGGTCTCGACTGAGTGGATTAGCAGCAGCTCCCAGTGATCCAGGTCAGCGCCTCCAGTTTGCTCCGACACAGAGAGAAAGAGGGAAGCTGAGATGTCATAAAACAAAGGCAGGGCAGCACTGACAGAGAAAAGGAGAAACAGTTTAGGAGCACGACTGTGCTTCCTATTCCACGCAACTGCTGCAGCTCATTGTTTGCAGTAGTTGTTCGGAGGGTGTGGAGAAGGACGGAGACACAGCCTGGAGCACCAAAAAAGGTCCGGAGTCAGAACTGGAGAAATTACAGGCTTGACAGATGCTGCACACGAATGGAAAGTGAGGGAGGAGGCTGACATATAAAGACAAACAGAGGAGAGCAGGAAAAAAGCTGACCTTAAACAGGAGCGGGCTGAAGGCAACCTGCTCAAAGACCATGTTACAAACAGAAAACCCAGAATAAAGGGGCGAAGCTGAGGCGATACACATCCCAGGCAGGTTAGTGGGGGAAGGGGTGGGCTTTGGTGATCATCCAGAACCAGATCCAGAGTGTTTGTTGGGTGGGCCAGGGGTGGAGGGGGGCTGGGGGTGGTGTGGCCCAAAGACCTTGAGGGAGGGCTGTTACAGTAAATGTGATTCACAAGAGTCCAACTACACACCCAGCAGCAGGAGACCCGACTCTCCATGGACTCTGGGGGGTAACCGTCACAGGAAGGGCCCCCCCAGCCTTCGGACATGATGTCGACGGGCCCGGGGCTCGGCGCACCTGGTCTGGCCAAGGGCCCCCAGACATCGGGCCCCGTTGGGCTTCAGACGCTGCTGGACCTTCTCGTGGGTGTCTATCAGGAGTTTTACTCATCGACGCTGGTGAAGGAGAAGTTTGTTTCTGGCTTCCTGCAGTGGGGTGAGTCCTCTCCTGCTGAATATGAACGTTGGTGGTGGGAACACAGCTTCGCTGAGCTTTTCACCAGTCGATGATGAGCCGCTCAGAACTTAAACGTGCTTCAAGCTGAGCCACCAAGTCACAGCGGCGCTGTTCCGGTTTATAAATAGAGCAGCTAATACGGGCTGTGTGCTTTCACAGGCATGTTTGCCAGTGAATTCCATTCATACTGGGAGATTCTGCACTTTAGTTTACATCGACTGCAGGTGGCCGTAAAAGAGCTGGACAGACGCAGGACGTCAACCCTGTCTCACGTCTAAAATCCAGCGGTCGTCTCAACTGGTGGGACGTACAGCAGTGCTTTGGAATATGAAGGAAAACTCCCCCACCACGACACAATGTTGTTAAAAGTGTGTCACAGGTTTATTTTGGTTGGTGTGAAGCATCTGTCTGTGCTGGATGTCCGTGTTCAGCATCTGAAAAGAGCCGTCTAATGAACACAAATTTAACATGGTCACGTGTCCAGGCACGAAGACCCCCCCCCCCACACACACACACACACACTAAGGAGTAACGGTAACGGCTGTTTCAACCAGCAGGTCATTTACACGAACCCCCCCCCCGGGATGAGAGCGAGATGAGCACGACATCATCAGGCCCCAGCGAGGGCGCCTCAGATATAAAAGCTGCTGAATATCGACCATCTATCGTCGATCTGAAAAGAATTCTCCACTGATAGTTCATTTTCACCAGCTGACAAGATTTAGAGAATCAACAGCAGATCAGCGGATCTACTGCGATCTGCTGCCAGAGTGATGCAGACGGACCACAAATGTGGCTCCAGGCTTCCTCAGATCCTTCCGTCCCTCCCAGTTGGCCCATGAAGCAGTCCCATCATTCCCAGGATTAATGAATCAGCATGGTGGTGACAACAGCCGATAGATTGCTGCAGCCTTCCCCAGTTGAGTCAACCTGCAGCTGCTGCTGACTCCTAGCAGGGCTCTGATCCACATGCCCCCCCCCCCACCCCCCGAAGCTGTCCCTGTGGAGGACGGCGGGTCCTGACAGGCCGTGTGATCGGCCAAGTCTCCTGACCCAGGACACAGTTTGTGCTCCCAGGGACCTTCGTGGTCCTCTTCCTCTGCTCAGGTACAGGTTGTCATAACTCAAAACTGTGGATTTATTTTATTTTACTTTAGCTCTCTGGGACATCTCACCAGAGGAAATCTTTTTTTTTTTTTTTTTTGAGGGAGACCCAGCCAGTAGATCACAACATGATATATTAGGAGCTGGAAAAGATTAGAACAGACAAGGGATGAAATAAAAAATGGAGTTTGCCCAGACTGTGTTTAAAACAGGAAAGCAGCTGCTCAGAGGCCCAACTCGGTGTGTAAACCCCCTCTGGTGGTTGGCTGCAGCATGACAATATTTCCCTTTCTCCATCCTTTAGGCTGGGACTTTATTCAAACTGTTATTTTAAAAGAAAAATGCAGGTTAATATCAACAGTCTGCCGTGCGAGGGCCTCTGGGACTCTAGGAAACAGGTCCACAGCTCAGGCGTTAGCAGGAACCTCTGCATGTTCTCTGCGTGTCTGCGTGGTTTGTTCTGGTAGACAGTCGGGTATTTCCTCGTAGTTTCATCCAAACGTGTGCGCAGGTTGGATGGAGCCTCGTAGGATGTTGAGGGGTCCTGTGATGGACTCTGAAAGGGCTGAAGCTTCTCCTGCTGTAGGGTCATCGTAGTTTATCCTCTCTCTCTCCTGTAGTTGGTTGTTTGCTGCCGACTGGATCTTTTTCTAAAAGGTCTGATGTGGATATTTAACACGCAAGGCTGAGCTATAGCTATTAACGTTTATACAAGAATCACCATCTTGTTAATATTTACCCGAACAGAAAAAGCTAAACCAGTTTGTACTAGACAATTATCGCACATACAGTATTATACACACAAAACAAACGTGTGTTCTTCACTCTGCTGTAAAGAACATATACCACAGATGATTAAAGGCTTGTGGACTTCCCTCCAATCACAGCTGAACCTCTGGTAAAGCAGGTGAAGAAGACTCGTCTTAAGAGAGAAGACTTCCACATCCTGAAGGTGATTGGCCGGGGCAACTTCAGCGAGGTGAGCAGCTTTGGAGCAGGAACCACAGAGCCTCCCGATCAGACCCGAAGTGCAATCACACAGCACTGACACCTAGAAACCAGATCTTTCACCCTTCCAGACTGATCCGGTCCTGCCAGCAGATTAAACATCAAGCAAGCTTTACTAGAGAGAAGCAGCTCATGTGTTCACCTGTGTTCCCTCTACTGCTCTTTACATTAGGCATTAGGCGGGAACGTAGACCTGCTTAAAAAACAAATATAAATATCCTATTTTTAAACCTGTTCACATACATGCTGCTGCACATTTCGACCTCGTAGTTGTGTTGAGTGAAACTTGTTCTTTCTTTAGCTGCTGCACCTTCAATGACATTAACAAGATTGTCCTAGTCCAGGCCCAAGATTTCAATTTGAATATAACATATAATAGATGTAAAATGTAGATGGCTTAAGATGCATTTGTAAGATGCACATTTGAATGCCAACATTGTTCTGCGGAAGGTGAACGTTGCTAATCAACGTTTGAATACAGTCTGGCCTCAATTGGGTGTAGTTTTTAATGTGGCCGCCAGATGGCGACAAAGTGCTTCCAGTGGGCTGCTTGGTACGGACAGTGTTTGTGGACCAGCGGACCAGAACAGCTGCATCAGCACCGGAACTGGTTTGAGGAATATTTTTTATGTTCACGGTTTTGTTTTATGTTGTTCTCTTGTAGGTTGCCGTGGCAAAAATCCGAAGTACCCAACAAGTGTATGCTTTAAAGATAATGAATAAATGGGACATACTGAGACGAGGGGAGGTATATGGCCGCATATACACACGCAAACACATTAAAGAGAGACTTTAAGGATTTGTCCTTTACTGATCCAGACAGAACATCATCATTCTCTTTTATAGACAGCATGTTACCAAGAGGAGAGAGAGGTTCTGCTCAAAGGCGACAGGCGATGGATTACAGAGTTGCACTATGCCTTTCAGGACGATGATTATCTGGTATGAACAAACATTTCAGTCAGAAAATAACGCTTACTAATCCAATATTGTGTATTAGTCAAATTAAAGGCCACTTCTCTCATTCATCCACCAATTTCTACTTCAGTATCTGGTAATGGACTATTATGTAGGGGGCGACCTGCTGACCTTGCTCAGTAAGTTTGGTGACCGGCTCCCCGAGGACATGGCTCAGTTCTACCTGGCTGAGATGGTCCTGGCCATTCACTCTGTTCACAAACTGGGCTACGTCCACAGGTACAGCATTAGCTTTGAATCCTGGAACGTTCCTATCAGTATGTGTTGCTGTGCCGTTTATCTCGTGGAACTGCGATTAGACGAGTCTTGTTTCTGTATCCTCTGGAAGTGACACTGGTCCTCTGTTGTACCTCCCAGAGATATCAAGCCTGACAACATCCTGCTGACAGCTGATGGACACGTCAGGCTGGGGGACTTTGGTTCCTGCTTGAGGCTCCCAGAGGACGGCCTGGTGAGAGTCGATAAGTAACATCTGTAACTTTTCTGCTGCGTCTATTACCACCACCAATAATAATAATAATAATAATAATAATAACAATAGGAGGAGGAGGCTAGCTAAGGCTCGCCCAGCCGTCACCCTTTTATTCTGTCACAGGTCCGCTCAACTCTGGCTGTTGGAACTCCTGACTACTTGTCTCCAGAGATTTTAAGGGCAGTTGAGGGAGGTGGAGGTTATGGTCTTGAATGTGACTGGTGGGCTCTGGGTATCTGCGCCTATGAGATGCTGCTGGGTACCACGCCCTTCTACGCAGAGTCGCTCTCTGAAACGTATGCCAAGATCATCCACTTCCAGGTACACAAACATTTCAGCTAAGTTCAGAACATTTCACCCTCTGGGGAGGGACGAGGAGGAGGAGGCTGTAAAAGGCCCGTGGTGTGAGTGTGTGTGAATGGTGTGTGTTCTGTGATGGACTGGAGACCAGTCCAAGGTGCAGGCCTGCCTCTGCTCCTGCTTCCCTCGTCACCCTCATTAGGACCTGAGGAACCTCTGAGCATAGTTGCAGTTCGGTGCACACAAAGCATTCAAACAGGTTGTTTATTCTCAGGATTATTTTGAATTCCCCTCTTCTGGCCCCGAGATCTCAGAAAAGGCTCGTTCTTTAATCCTTGGGCTCATCTGTGAGAGGGAAGACCGCCTCGGGAGGAAGGGCCTCAGTGACTTCAGGGGCCACCCCTTCTTCAGCGGGCTGGACTGGGCGTCCCTACATAAGATCCCTGCCCCGTTTCTGCCGGAAGTGTCCAATCCAACTGACACTTCTAACTTTGACATTATGGACGACTGCCTCAGTGAAACGGTACTTCCCCCTCAGATCCGAGGAACCGTTGTCCCACACATGGACTCTGTCTAAAACAACAACATCGGCTGTTTGTTGTTCTCTGCAGGAGACCCTGTCTGACGTGACCGACAGAGCCCCCACAGGAGTACACTTGGCCTTTGTTGGATACTCTTACACGGCCACAAGGTGACCTGAAAGGCCCGCTCGAGTTTTCACACACATCAACCCGTCTGGTCTATTTATTTGTGTATTTCCTTCCTTATATCGGACTTTAGCCAGACAGGTGCAATCGACCGCAGTCAGGACATCATGATGCAGATTGACGACACAAGACAAAGAGACTGGGAGAGTCTTTACACCCCAGTGAAGCTGGTTAGTCTTCATCGTCCAGGCCAGGTACGACTCTTCTGTCCTGGGGTTGCTGAGTTTGTCCCATCCCTGCTTTGCATTTAGAGCCAACAGCTGTGGAATCTTACAAACGCTGGACCAGAAGACCCGTCTCCATTGCTGGAGCCCCCCCCCACTGAGGACGAAGGTCCTGCTGGATCTCCTCACGTCACCACTGAGGGGGACGAGGCGATGTCCCAACAACTATCACAACTGAACGAAGACTTGCAGAGGTATCAACAACAGACAGTCCGCATGACGCATTTCAGTAAAGAGTTTAAAACCACATGTTTGTCCCCACCAGCCGGCTACAGGAAGCAGAGAGGAGATGTTATGAGCTGGAGACAGAGATGGAGCGATTAAAGGGGGAGATCCAACACTTGAAAAATTCCAAGGAGACAGGCAAGGAATGAGTGCCCTGCTTCCTCTTCATGGCATCCTCTTCATCATCATTAATGAGGCTTGGAGATCTTAGGGAGTGTGTCCCAGGAACCCAAACGGTTACAAATGATAGAAGGTTGGGAGAGTCGGGCTGATCTTTAGGAGTTTTCTCCACAGTTTAAATTTATTTCAATGTCTGGGCCAAATTTAAAGGTGCTATTGAACTCATTGAATTTTGAGTGGTTAGGTAAATGTATCCATCCATCCATCCATCCATCCATCCATCCATCCATCCATCCATCCATCCATCCATCCATCCATCCATCTCATGCTTACTGTACACGACCACTCCCCCACATCCCCCAGCCCTTCCAGAAGCAACAATGCATCTCATAAATCCCATATACATTCAGCTGTTCCCACATCTCATAGATCCCATATACATTCAGCTGTTCCCACATCTCATAGATCCCATATACATTCAGCTGTTCCCACATCTCATAAACCCCATATACATTCAGCTGTTCTCACATCTCATAAATCCCATATACATTCAGCTGTTCTCACATTTCATAAATCCCATATACATTCATCTCTTCTGATATCTCATAGATCCCATATACATTCAGCTGTTCCCACATCGCATAAATCCCATATACATTCAGCTGTTCTCACATCTCATAGATCCCATATACATTCAGCTGTTCTCACATCTCATAGATCCCATATACATTCAGCTGTTCCCACATCTCATAAACCCCATATACATTCAGCTGTTCTGATATCTCATAAACCCCATATACATTCAGCTGTTCTCACATCTCATAAACCCCATATACATTCAGCTGTTCTCACATCGCATAAATCCCATATACATTCAGCTGTTCTCACATCTCATAGATCCCATATACATTCAGCTGTTCTGATATCTCATAAACCCCATATACATTCAGCTGTTCTCACATCTCATAAACCCCATATACATTCAGCTGTTCTCACATCGCATAAATCCCATATACATTCAGCTGTTCTCACATCTCATAGATCCCATATACATTCAGCTGTTCTCACATCTCATAGATCCCATATACATTCAGCTGTTCCCACATCTCATAAACCCCATATACATTCAGCTGTTCTCACATCTCATAAACCCCATATATTTTCAGCTGTTCCACATCTCATAGATCCCATATACATTCAGCTGTTCTGATATCTCATAAACCCCATATACATTCAGCTGTTCTGATATCTCATAAACCCCATATACATTCAGCTGTTCTCACATCTCATAGATCCCATATACATTCAGGTTCTCACATCTCATAAACCCCATATACATTCAGCTGTTCCCACATCTCATAGATCCCATATACATTCAGCTGTTCTGATATCTCATAAATCCCATATACATTCAGCTGTTCCCACATCTCATAGATCCCATATACATTCAGCTGTTCTCACATCTCATAAATCCCACATACATTCAGCTGTTCTCACATCTCATAAACCCCATATACATTCAGCTGTTCTGATATCTCATAAACCCCATATACATTCAGCTGTTCTGATATCTCATAAACCCCATATACATTCAGCTGTTCTCACATCTCATAAACCCCATATACATTCAGCTGTTCTGATATCTCATAAACCCCATATACATTCAGCTGTTCTGATATCTCATAAACCCCATATACATTCAGCTGTTCTGATATCTCATAAACCCCATATACATTCAGCTGTTCTGATATCTCATATACATTCACATTTTTACTGTGTGACCACAATAATTATGTAGTTATTAGAATATTTTCTGTCCAAGAAGCTGTGAATTGTATTTTCTAATAATAATAACAATTGAATCGAGCAGGAGAGAGGCTTGACTCATTAAGTACTGAGGGACAGAAGACAAGGACAGAGACCTGGCTGTATAAGAAATATATGCAATAACATTCCAGTCCAAGGAGGGCAACTTGCTCTGGTATCCATCCTCTGGCTCACAGGCCTCTGCCAGTCTGGTGAGGAGTCTCAGGGCCCCCAACAGGGGCAGAGGAGGAAGGAAATGCCACCTCTGGCAGCCTTACACAGATTCCATGATCACAAGGAACATCATCATTCAACGCCGCTGCTGATGCTACTTCCTGCGTCCCTTCCTTTTCCCCCTGTCTCAGTCACACTGCTCTGACCTTCATCACCACACAACTGTGCTCTTTTTGGGTCTTTTTATGACGACTCTTCTGGCTGGCCAGCAGCGCACCCTGCCTGCAGTGCTGCTGTACATCGTGGGCTCTGACGTTCCTCTCTCTCCTCCAATCACAGAGCTCAGTATCTGTCCAACACCTCTTGCTCTGCCTGGCTACTGTGTGGATGCGCCAACAGATGTAAGCCTGGCTTTACTCCATTTTATCCAAATAACTCTTTCTCTGTCATGGCCACCAAAATCAAACCCTTGAAACAGCATGAAATACCTTTTATTTTCTGATGTGTTTGCTGAAGCAGTTGTTGCACCAATGACTAAAACCTGTGATGACTAAGTCTCTGACCTCTTGCTGTTGCCGTCACAGATCTCCTAATTTAAATGTTTTTGTCTGTTCCAGAGGCAGAGAGTGACCCCAGCTTGCCAGTACCCACTGGTGACACCTCTCCATCGCCACCTGCTCCTCTTTCACAGGGTACAATCATTTGCTTTATTTAGTGCAGATTATATTTCCAGGCAACTGTCGTCTCGTGCGGTTTGAGCTTCACCGCGGCATCGTTCATACCAGTGTGAGCTGAGGTCCACGTTAAGGCGTTTCCAGGTCACGCTGAGTGACGTCGGGCCTACACGACGCATCAGTCGTCATCAGTCAAGCCTCCTTTCAACGGTTTAGCTGCAGCTCTCTTTTCTCCTTCTCCAGGTTTGGCTGCCACAGGTGAGGAGTGAATCCTACTTACTGGTTTGTGCAGAAGGTGTTGAGCTCAGTGCCTGGAGGAGAAACCGCTATTCTGAGCTCTCCTAACATGCGACCACGCTGACCCGCAGCTTCAGCCTCCTCCTCTGTGCCGAGCATGCAAAGAGAGGCCGTTTAGAGTTCTGACAGCCAATGAGGGAGAAATGATGAGGACATTTTTGATGTGATTGCGGAACAAAGAGAAAGCCATCAAAGCGAGCATGTTTGCGTGAGTAAGAGATTGAGACGTTACCTTTTAGGCCACAGAGGTGCAGCTGTTGAGTGAATAGAGTTGTTTTTGAGTGTCACTGTATCTGCACCTTGAGTGGTTCTGTTTTGCACTACTATAGGCATGTTTTTGCTGTGCAAAAGTGAATAAAAGCCATAGTTTTACTCATGAAATAGCACCACGCACACGGCAGACTGGCCCACTGGGGAACACAGACAGAGCAAAGCTTTGAGACTTTGAGACCGACCCATCTCCATTCACACAAGCGACTCACAGAATATTGCAACGAGGCGTCTTTAGACATTTTGCACACAATGAAAAATGCATTTATTGCTTTTCACGTCTTGTAACATTGCAAGTGTACAGCGTTATTCTGATTCTGGGGCCTGAGACGTCAAAGATGAAAACCAAGAGTGTAAAGAGTGAAACTCTGAGGAGGCGGTTAAAGAAGTTGATGTTGACCAGTAGTCAAGTTACACAATGTAAAATGCATTTAGGCTTGCAGTGCCTACAAAAATGTCCCCCCCTTTTTGTCACGGGAGGAGGCGGGAGCCAAATGCAGCAAACAAACAAATAAACAAACGATGACAAACAAACAATTCTAGAAAATAATGTGGCCCCAACAAATGAAAGGAACGAGTTAAGTCTTTTAAACAGAAATAATAAAGTACAATTGTGCTCATTATCTTTGGTTTTAGTTAACTTTCTCTCTTAAGACTGAGGAGAGTCCAGTCGTGTGTGCTTGTGGATGAACGTGCACACGTCTATATCTGACCATGTTTTCTTGGTTGTAACTACTGTAGATTATTCAAAACATTATTTTTCTTTACAAAAAGGGTGTTTTTTTCTATCTGATTGGAAAGATTGATTAAAAAAACAACATTGATGTCTTCCTGTTCTGTATTTGTGTCACAAGAGTAAAGGTCAAAGGTCAAGAGTATGTTGTATTGTTCCCAGCTCAAGAGCCTGTGACTCTGAACCTACAATCGCTTTAAAATGTTTAAAATGATCATTTTAACATTTACAATGAAAATCTGTGTGGAAATGAATTTTTTAAAGAAAGAATACGCGTGTCAACAACAAGTTAAAAACACGATTTAATCAGAATAAATCATTCGGGTCAGGGCACTTGGCCAGCAGTAGGCCAGTACTGTAGGTCGTACTCTCAAAACAAAAGAAATAACTTCTTGCAATAAATAAAACAACATCTTTAATTAGTAGTTGGATAAACACAATCACCAAAACATGTTCCATTAAATACAGCATCAGCACAACTGTCAGGATAAGTTATCTTATTTCCCTCATGTCATGTGGAACATGTGGAATACAGAATGAACCAGTACTACTATGATCAACAACAACAACAACAAGAGCAATAATAATAATAATAATAATAATAATAATAATAATAATAATAATAATATAATAATAATAATAATAATAATAATGAGACCCATTTTACCACATGATATCAAGCAAGTGAGGAGTGCTGCGTCACATATTATTGTGCTGGAGGTATCTGGAGGAATCTGGTCCATATGTGCACTAGTTTTCCAGGAAAACAATGTTCTAAGTGTCCTAAATTCTCTGGAATCTTAAAACACGTCTCTAACGTAACAACCTGTAACATTTTCCAGTATGATTACCCAGACCAGTTTGTCTATTCATTTGTCTATATTTACATTTTCTCCCTATATCTAACTTACAATTTACATTTAAAGCTGTATTATTTTTAAAGGCTGTTTGAGATACGACTAATCTGACAGTAGTTTTGGCAGATGTGTTGATTATATGTGATGTGATGTTCCATAAATTTTATATTAGTATTCAAGTGAATTAAAGTGCTTAGGTGACCAATCAAATGCCACCTCAATGGAATAATTATTACACCACATTCCCCCTTTCTAATAAGTAGAAGATTCTGTTTTGGTAATGTTTGCTAATGATTTTATTAGTTCTATTGCTCAAATCACTGAAAGTGTTTAAAAGAGGAACATTCTCAGCGTTGTGACGAAGAAATGCAAATATACACAAATCAAACAGGGATGCAAAAGTCAAGAAAACGAGGATGAAAACTCAAAATGAACAAGAGAGATTGCAATAATTGCTTCTAAGGCATCCGAACCTGTGGACTGAGTCTTAAATGTAGTATGAAGGGGCTGAGTAGAGCAAATATGGGTTGAGTTTACTGTCTGCAGATGCAAATCTATTGTTCTCGTGGGCCTGGCGGCGATAATACCTGCGAAGGGCGGGGCTTCCAGGATGACACTGTCTCACGTGGAGGAAGTACTCGTCAGGGCGGCTGGAGGTGTAACCACAATCCTCACACACGAAGATTTTGGAGCGTCTCTGACGGTAGGCGTACTGTTGATGGACGCCGTGGATCTTCCTCATGTGAGACTCCAGAGAGCAGCGCTGCGTGAAGGCCTTCTCGCAGAGCTCACACTTGTAGGGCCGGATCCCTGCAACGAGGCCCACACACACACACACCTGAGGGGGGGCGCTCAAGGCACCGACAGGCAACGTGCAAATGAAAGGCAGAAGAAGACGTCATCCTGCAGTGGGTTGAGCTCTCACACTTTAGGACATACTGTTGAACACTCCTTATATGTTCACTGGTTTATGTTTAGTACATCAAATTAATTATGTCTATGATCGTCAATGTCAGATTTACGTATTTTAGTGACAATTTGTCATCAAGCACTTCAAACAAGCGCCCTTTGACCCGAGTACAGCTGATTAAAAAGAGGTTGCTGCCCTCCCAGGACTGACGAAAACCTGAGTCTGAAGTGTGTGTGTTGACTGACCTGTGTGTGTTCTCATATGCCTCTTTAGGTCAAAGGTATCGTTGAAGCCTTTACCACAGAACTGACACGGGTGTCTCTTCACCAGGCTGTGGCACTTGAGGTGGCGGGTCAACATGCGCTGCAGGGGGAAGATCTTGTGGCACACTGAGCATAAGAAGTCACCGGCGCCCGGGGAGGTGCGAGGCCGCGGCTATGAAGGAAGCGGGTAAAGAGGTTCTCAGTAATCTCTACAAAACCAAATAAAAGTGCAAGATTTCTGATGAACAACAGCAGTTAAGCAGCACCCCAGGAGCCCATGGGCTCAGAATCGGGCGCGTCAAAGCCAATAAACTGGATGTAAAGTGTGGGTTCATGCTGTCGACCCTCTGATGCTCGTAGCCTCACCGCTGCCTCCTATTGTAAGACATGGTGCAGAGTCAGACCTTACCTTTGCTCTGCTGAGCGCTAGCGTGCTGGGATGGTAGGAGTAATCTCTGAGCGTCACCGTGGGCCAGTCCGGCCTGCAGTTAGTCCCACTTTTTGCTGCTAACTGCGCCGGCACCCTGAGCGACGCTGTTACACAGGCTAATGTAGCTACTGGTTGAGTTACAGGGGCAGGTGGCGGAATGTCAGGCGCTTCGGCCTTTCCACTCCCTAAGAGAAAAAAAAGTAAAGATAATAGTAAACAAACCATGTTGTATTTCATGGTTCGGAAAATGCACAGATCATTTAGAATTTAGAAGACAATCATACCTTTGAAAGGATCTTCTTTCCACTCAAGCTGCTCCGGCTCTTTCCACTGCCACCCTCCCGATGCCCCACGTTTCTTTTTCACAAGGAAAGACCTCGGCATGTTTACACCTTTAATCTATGATTCTTGCCGGCGTCCCTTAGCTGAGACCGTCAGAGTGCGACCCCGGCCTTTGAATTCACTCTCATGACACCCTAAAACAGCTACAGGACACCCGCACCATCACAAATCACTGTTCGTTTTCACAACCTCCTCTGGAAAGAGTGGCCAAGGTTTTAACCTACAGAGAGGGAGGGGTGGAAAGTCAGTGTTTTGACTGGAGTACACCTGTGTTCACTCTGTGTGCAGCATTTTAACTGGTCCCCCACTGGTTTTGCATGTCAGGTAGTGAGAATCCGGGGAGCTTCACATTCAAGTGGCCCTTGGCATGCAAATCCTTCCTCTGCCATCCCCTGGCCTTAGACAAAGAGCATGGTATGAGTAACAGGAGCAAGCACAAAGGAGCCACAGCCTTAACTGCTAGGTAAATCAAGCCCTTCTGTTCCCTGACCTCTCTCTGTTCCATCTGTTTGTTGGGACCAAGCAGCTTCTGAAATGTGCACAAAGGCCATTCGTGTTCTGAGAAAAGACCTCAAAGTGCCTGCTGTTGGCTCACCGTTCCTAACATAATTGCACATTGACGACGGTGCTTTCTCTACCCGTTCACTTGGCCACTCCCAGCATGCCTTCTGCTATTCAACGGCAAGAGTGAAGGGATTTAGGATGCAGCATTATTTCCAACCCAACACCAGCAGCGCACCAGGACAAGGGAAGTTAACTGTGTGTATTTCTCTCTGTGCTCTGCGGGGCAAATACAAATGCAGCCCGGGACCAAAGCCCATCATGCAAATACCAATAGAGGTCACTCCAAGAACATTAGCCAGTTGCTGTGGTGGATGATCCCTTATCGATTCATGAATCAAGGGAGGAAGCATTGACTTTACTGCTCAACATGGTGTTTCATTAAACCAACATGGAAGTAAAAAACACTCTCACAAACACACCGAGGTCCTGTCCAAACTGACTGCAAACGCGACAAAACCATTTCACTTGTCCCTAGATTACGTTTTTATCCAACATTCAAGCATATCGAGTGTATTGGAAACCTGCTGCTGAAGACTGTTGATTGTACTGTGCGCTGTTGTTGTCCCAGAGCTCTAACTGTATGCAAAACCTCAGCCAGTGTGCAACAGCATGGAAATCCAATGGTGAGAAGGAAGGGCCATTTTGTCCCCCAGGAAACCAGCCTTCGCTTTCAGGTTCCTCCCCTGGTGAGGTGGCTCTGATCCCTGGGCACAGCGTGGTGAGCTAGCCATAGCAATAAAGACATTTTATAGAACCATCCTTCAGAAAACAAAATAACCCGTCACTCATGCTGCTTAAAGGTTAACCACCAAGGTTTGCTACAACAGGCGGAGAGAGAGCGCAGAAGTCTTCAGAAGTCTGAACATGATGTTTAACTGATGATGATGTGTGTGTGTGTGTGTGTGTGTGTGTGAGAGAGAGAGAGGCAGAAACTCTAATACTGTGGTGTAGATCTAATAACCACACTTTATTTTGTGTAAAGTAACATTTGCTAAATTTAAATTCTGTGACGCTCACTGCAAAGTGTTCCTTTCGATTAAGGCAGGGTACATCGAGGTGGCATGTTTATGGACATGAAGTCCGCTCTCATTATGAATAACTAGATCTGGTTTGACACAGTTTCACCTCCTTTTGGGTTTTCTTGACTTCCTGATAAATTAAGGCTAAATTAAGCCGAGCAAACTGAACTTATTTAACCTGTTTTAGGGCCTTGATATTATAACAGGAAATTGAGCTTTCCTCTATGTCGCTCTCTTTCTCACGCACACATGCACACGCACACGCACACACATAACATATAAGATGTAAGATATGCAGTAACTAGCTTCACACAAGTAACTACCGTATATAGCTTCATTTAATAAAAAAGAAGCCAGTTGTTGGTAGCTCGGTCTGTTGAGGTCTGGGCTGTGAAGTGGAGGGTTCTCGGTTTGAGCCCCAAATGTGGAGAAAACATGGAAGGTGTTGTTGAGGTGCCCTTGAGCAAGGCATCAAATCCGCAAATGATCTCATGGGGCCCTGGGATGAGCTAGCTGCGTTTGCCTGTATGTAGCCCCCCCATGGCCCTGAAAGGGGTGTTGATGCAGAAAAGCATGTGGGACTATTTCAGTCTGTTCTATTTTCACTGATACCTGTAGCTGAGGAGGAAGTGGAACACTGGTTAGCAGAGCTGAGAGAGAAGCTGCGGTGTTAATAATAACATCTGTTGAGGTCTAATCGGGATTTTAAATTTAGGTCTATACAAAAAAGTACATATTTAAGACCGATCTATCAGCATTGTTCATTGTTGAGTTACTGGCATTTCGTCTTGGGCTGCTCAGAAGACTCATTTGGTGGCGACACAGTGCTGCTTCTACTAGCCTTAATGAGACCCAAGGAAAAAGTATTTTGTCTCAGAATGAAAATAAAGTTCCCCTTATTCCATCCAAACACACGAAACACCAGTATGTCCTTGATTCAGCTCCAGGAGGGTAGCTGGGGACCTGGCTGGGTCTCAGGAGGCCACCGCCACTACCCATAAAAATAGTCACCACAATAATGTAGCAAAGGAGTAACTGTGGAATAATGCACTTGTGAGGGCCTGAACAGCTACGCTGTCATCACCCCGACAGTTACCAACGGCCTCTTGATCAACGTGACAACAGCAAAGGTGCAGAAATCAGAATGACAATAGCGGAGGAGGTTTGCAACTGTCAGGAACCACAAGTGTAGAAGACATAAACAGGAAGAGCGAAACAAAACCTGTCTAGGAAATGAGAAGAGAAATGCAGAAGAAGAAGTGACACACGTTCACCATTACCAGGGGAGAGCGTAGGGAAGCTCCGCACAACAATGACAGCAGGTTTGTCTGAGTAGGCGACTAATTCGAAGGGAAGAGGACTTCACTGAGCTGAAAGAACAAAGATCGCCTTGAGATTCGGAGGAGACCGGCGCCATGTGGTGAGTCCTTTTTTTAGTTTTCCTGTTAAATCCACAGCAGTAAAGTGAAGTCTGTCACACGTCTTTTATGACATCTCGTCCCGCAAGTAAATGCAGAACTATTTACTGCTGCTACAGCTTCTGACAAGTCTACATCTACATCATGTCATTGGGACGAAAGTGTATAGTGGATTTAGGCTTTTTGCACACAGAACATTAGAGATTTGAACTAGCAGCAGGATCCTGATGAGGTATTTCAACAGCAGTAATGCAGATGATGCTCAAGTCATTGTCCATATTAGGCAGCGATGCACCGAACACAGGAAGTAATCATAACATGAAAAGCCATTTTCTTTTAAGCAGGAAGTAGATTCTGACAGGCATGAAGAGTCAGTCTGAATCTGCATCATGCTACATGTGCACACCTCTTTCTCCTGCAATAATCCAAACTCAAGGCTCAAACACCTCCGCCAGACTGGTTCCGTCCAAACAGGATGCAGCACTTGATGGGTTCACAGCCCACAGCTGTGGTTTCCTGTCACATCTTTCTCACGTGTGCTCGTTTGCACGCTTCGTCTGCCACCAGTGAGACCAGTATATGCCAGGTGAGGGCAACAGTCATGCTGTATGATGACACCAACAAGCGATGGATGCCGGCAGGGTCTGAACCGCCTTCCTTCAGCCGGGTCCAGATCTATCACAACACCGCAGCCAACACCTTCAGAGTGGTGGGCCGCAAAATTCAGGCCGACCAGCAGGTAGAAGCACACGTACCGTTTATTAACCAGCTCGTGTGCCTAATTAATATTGAACGGCTAATAAACATCTCATTTGCTTGTAGTACACGTGCTGGTAGTGTCCAAATACTTTTTGCTACAGGTGGTGATCAACTGTGCCATTATCAGAGGGATGAAGTATAATCAGGCCACACCGAACTTCCATCAGTGGCGGGATCCCAAACAGGTGTGGGGGCTGAACTTTGGGAGCAAAGAGGACGCGAGCACTTTTGCTAACGCCATGATGCACGCCATCGAGGCTGCCGGCGCTCCAGTTCTCTCAGGTAAACGGGCACATCGAACTTTAGTCAGGAAGGGTTTGTGTGTGGTTGGGAACTGGAGAATGACGGTTGTTGTCCTCTTCTCACAGGACCAGCTCCACATGACCCCTCAGCACAGGAACTAGAAAAAAAGAGACGGTACTGAGCATTCAAGAGGAATCTGACTGCAGCCGTTGACTGTTTTTTATGGGGTTTTCATGTTCAGTCTATTCATTTTATGAACTAAACAAATAAATCAGGCAGCAGTAAACACACACACACACACACACACACAACATGATGAACGACTGTCCTCTCTCTAGATCAGCATCTGAGAAACAAGAACAGCAGGAAAGGGAACGGGTCAAGAGGGAGATGGAGTCCTCTCAGGCTGCTTGTGTCTCTGCTGCTCCGACCACCACTGCAGCTGCCCCCCCAGCTCCCCCACCACCTCCTGCCCCACCAGCTCCTCCACCACCTCCTGGACCACCCCCCTCCTCTGCGTCGTGCCCACCTCCACCCCCACCGCCTCCTCCCAGTGGAGGTGGAGGTGGAGGTGGAGGTGCAGGTGGTTTGGCTGCAGCTCTGGCAGGAGCCAAGTTGAAAAAATCGAACAAGGTGCGTTTTCCCTCTCCCCCCTTGATGGACACACCTGTAACTGCTGCACAACGATGTCATTAATGCTCTCCTGACTAGAGATGTTTCATATGTCCAGGACGAAGGGGAAACAACCCCAAAACCAGCGAGCTCAGGTGGCAGTGGAGATGGGGGAGGGGATCTAATGGGGGAAATGAGCGCCATTCTTGCCCGACGGTAAATACGTTTAAATAAAAAAGCAAGTAGAGACTCAGGAAGTGCAGATTTAAAATAACCTCCTTACCATGAGTCCCAAACCACAACCAGTATTTTGACCTTTGATTTTACTTTTAAAGGACCGCCTCTGCAACATCTAAAGAAATGTTAGCAAATGTATGACTTTGATGCCACATTAGATGTTAAAACATTCTCAGCCCTCATATAAAAGCTATCATGTCGCTAACATTGACGTTTATAACAGGAGGAAAGTTGCCGATAACCCTCCTGCAAAAACGCTACAACATCGCAGTGTAAGTCGTCATTTTGTTTTGACCGACGTCTATTTTCAATATTTTAAACTGTAGAATAGGTTGCATGAATGGACTAATTTTGGAATTTTGTATGTGATGACAGAATTCCGAAGATTCACCCTCAAAACCTCCAGGAGCGGCAGGTGAGTAGTGCAGCTGCAGAGCATCCCGAAGGAATTCTGCCATTGAAATCAACACAATCTCGTTTTTTTATTTGCCCAGAGACCAACGGAAAATTCAAGGAACGAGCTGCCACCTTGCCAGGGTGAGAGCCTGACCCACGGGGACGTGGAGATCATTTTCCTACCCCTCAACATTATAATCACATCTTTTGCATCATCGGCCTGGCAGCAAATGATAGTTTGAATCCGTCTTTTTGCAGCAAATCCAAATTGTTCAACAGCAGCCAAAGTGAGGGGAGCGTGAGGCCCAGCAGCCCATCGGGCAGCCCCGCCTGCTCCGCAGCTTCCAGGTATTAGGAACGGCTCCGAGTTAGAACTGCCTGTCTGCATTATGCTTATTATTCTAGTTAGTCATTTGGAAGGTGACTACATCATGTTTGGCTCTGGGCTCATGTTGCTACGGGTCACTTTGATCTTTATTTCTTTTTCTGAAGACTAAAGATGCTGTTTTAACAAGTGATGCTCTGAAAACTGTTAAAAACGCTCCTTTACTGTAAGCCCAGTTTCTCTCCTCTCAGTGAAGGTTGAACTTTTTCTTCCAGGATAAAGGGAGTTAAAAAGAACTCGGACCAGGATGTCGATGTGGATCGACTCAAACTGGTGGGTTCTCTCACCCCATTTGAATCCAAACGCACGAGACACGTTAGTTTAACTGAGACTTTGTGTATCTTTAAAGGAAATCATTGAAGAAGTGAGGAAAGAACTCCATAAAGTGAAAGAAGAAATTATCAACGGTGAGTTTTGGTGATAGCTTTCATTGTTTTGTGGATGGTAATGTTGATCTTGATGATCTTGGGCTTTCTTCCAGCTCTGGTCCAGCAGCTGCAAAGCTCTCAGCCAAAGGGTGAAGACTTCTGAAAAGTCCAAAAATAGATTAATTATTGTTTTTTTTCTTTTTATTCCTTCAAATATTTGCATAGTTTTCCAGGGACAATGTGAAATATTTCACCATTTGGACAAGTTTACAACAAAAGGCTTTCAAGTCTTCTGATTAAAGTCATCCATCCAAGAGTAAATCTGTCACCTTATATTCTGTGAACCTTTTTTGTCTCCTCTGTTCTTTAAACGGGCTTTTCCAATGTTTTTCTATCCTTTATGAATCTTTGATTCATATTTGAACTGTGTTAGCAGATCTCTCGAATATTACATTTTTCTCTAAATACTTTTTTTACTTTTCTACATAGAAATTCAGCAGGCGCCACATAATACAGCATGTATCCAGTGGTATCAATAAAAAACTCCATACTTTCACACCGTCCTTTACGGTATGTGCATGATGTCTGTCGTAGTTTCTGATTCATTTGAAATCCAGTTAATTCCCTGACAATTAAAGGAATATTCTGCTACATCTTTGCAATAAGATGAACGACTGAACGGGGTAAAGGTGAAGATGCACTAAAGTCTTTTCTCTTTTACTTCCTACTATGCAGAGGCACCATCCCCCACAAATGCACTGGTTTGGAGTTGTTTTGGTTTTCTCACTACATTTATGCTGCACTGACACACATAAACTACTGTACACACACACACACACACACACAGATTTCTGCTTCTTGTTGTTGAGGGCTAAAGATGATGGTGAAGAAATGGCGCCATCTAGCGAAGGGGAACAATATCAAAATGGAAACAGAATTCCAAAATATATCCAAACTTTTGCCAGTAATAGACGTTTCTAAAACGTTTTGAAAGTAGCATAAAACGGGCACGAGATATTAACGACGGTTCGCGTAAAATTAAGTTTATGATTCGGCACAACGTTAGCTTGTACAGCGGCCTTCAAGGTGCGTGTCTACCGTCTGGCCTGCAGGGGGCGACGGTGCCCAGAGAGGGAGAATGATCGCCCCCGAGAAGAAGAGAGGCCAGGGTATTTTCCTGGGTGGATGGCCTGCACTGGATCTAGCCTGTCAAAACTGCATTGAAACCAGAGCAACGTGGGATCAAGTCTGAAAACAATGTGGGCTCTATGTTTTTTACTCTATATTTATATGTCGGTAACCAAATTAAGTCTGTGAATCTGTAATTATGGATGTTTGTGGTAAGTGTCGCCTCGCTGTTAGCAAGGCTAACACACTGTAGTAACAAACTCCAGACAGACTAATGGTCGCTGGTCAACAACCAGCACAATTTGTGAACAACGTTGTTTTTAGGTACGTCACACATTCGCTGCCAACGTTACAATAACTTTCAGTTTGTTCCAGAAGCTTTATAAAGATGTAGCTTATTCTTTTGGCCGTAACACACTAGCGTTGAACTTTGTAAATTATTACTGCGATTCAGACATATTTGGTTGTGGCTTGCTTGTTTGCTTAGTTTCTCAGTAAATACTCGTCCATCTGACGTTACCCGGGCCCTTGTAGAGTTTCTTAAAGCTGCAAAGTTTGTAAAATAACCATTTCTTCAGCTTTAACTCACCGCTGTGAGCAGAGAGTGGAGTTTTCCATGTAACCAGATTAACATTCGGTAACGTTGCTCAGCAATAGCTGCAGCAAAACTCACATTCGGACCAGGTTCGGGGTTTGTTTAACAATTAATAGTAAATGCCTCCATTTGTCTGTTGCATCTGATGGCCAGACCACACTAGAGAATTTAACATGATGCTCATAATAATGTTGACATCCCTCCATAGAATACAATATCTAAAGTCATCAATATAAAGTTGGAAAGGATGAACGAGTAACAATGAGAGCTATTCTTTGGTCCCCGTAGGTTGCCCACTCCAGTTGCTATTTAAAGTTAAACAAGTTCAGGTGTTGAACAGTTAAGACTCTGGTTGTATTTTCACATTTCACAATGCATCAAACATTTTCCAGTCCTGGACAAACTTGGTTTGCAGACAGGCCAGTTTTGCACCTGGACTTTGGAACTGTAGACACATGTATAATGTTCTGCAAAACTAATGAAGGGTTCCACTTTAAACGGTGTGTGAGTGTGTTGCTTGTAATCTTGCAATTGTTGCTTAAACCCCCCACCAATAATAGAGTATCAAGCCTTCCTTATCGCCATTAAACGTTGAATTGAGTTCACAGTTTTTGTACCCCACCTGATGCAAGCCAGCAGATATCGTGAATTGTGATTTCAAACCTATTTGGTCAGTCTTCAGACTTAACCGGCTCGTTATTACTGCACATCAGTAGATGGCGTGAATAGACGTTGGTCTGGGCAGCGGCAATTTGTGGGTTGTGGATCATTTGAAGTTGTATTTACGTGGGTCCTTTTTCCTCTGTGCACTTTGTTTCTTTCAGCAGGGGCTGTTCAGATGGTGGCAACTGTGACTGACACTTGATTAAGCCCACAGAATTATCCACTCACCCCCCCCTCCCCAACCTCCTGTATCAAACCCTGTGACCCATTTCACACCATGAATGAAGTTACTATAGTTAAAGAAGGCTGGCTCCATAAAAGAGGTGAGTTTTTTTTTGTTATTCACATAATAATGACTTTATTATGAAAAGATCAATAACTGTGTGGAATAATTTGACGTTGCTACAGCGTGGTACATAGTTGTATGGAAATCAATGATCTGATGGCCATCTTTGTTAAACCTTCTGGATTATACATCCATGGAGGAGTAACCGATGCTCTGAACAGGAACCTTGAACTAAAGATGTGGAGCTACAAGTGTAATTCTTTCATTTCCAACGTCTCATTTTAATGGGACTGTGATTTACCAAAGCTTCTACTAAAGAATGTTATGTTATGCTAGTGTTTATTTCAGACAAATGAACAATTTCAATTCAAAAGGGGAACAAGAGAATGTTTTCTGATTCAGGTGAGTACATCAAGACGTGGAGGCCCAGATATTTCATCCTGAAGAGTGATGGCTCTTTCATCGGCTATAAGGAGAAGCCTGATCTCAATGACCAGACATCCCCTCCGCTCAATAATTTCTCTGTGGCAGGTCAGTCGGCCGTTGAAATACCTGATACAGGAATGGCATTTCTGCTGCTTTCGGGTGCATAAACCAGCCATTTAGATGTTTCATACAAAGTGTTCAGATTGGCCGAAAACTAAGCTGCCCTGATCTGAATTGTGTTTTACAGAATGCCAGTTAATGAAGACTGAGAGACCCAAAACCAACACTTTTGTCATTCAGTGCCTGCAGTGGACCACGGTTATTGAACGCACCTTCCATGTTGACAGCAATGAGGACAGGTAAGAACAGGCCGCAGCCAGCAAGAAGTGGTTCGATGATCAATACGTTTCAAGCAATCCTGCCTTGTTTTCAAAGCTTTGTGCAATCTAAAATGTAATATGTGACCATTTCTGGACTCTCTAACCCCAGAGAAGAGTGGATGTGGGCGATACAATCAGTGGCCAATAGCCTGAAGATGCAGGAACAGAATGAAGAGGAGCCAATGGATCTGTTAGGCTCACCCAATGAATGCAGTCTGGAGGACATGGAGGTGGCTGGCTCCAAGGGGTGTGCCCGAGTGGTGAGACCTTCTGACTTGTTTTTATTGTCGGTTGCAGTCTGTCCATTGCTTTCTGTTTGTCTGGGTTGCTGTGGCAGCCAGGGAAGCCCAGACCATCCTTTCCCCGGTTCCTTCCCCAGCTCTACTAACCAAGGGAGTCCAGGGTTAGGTGGAGAATGGACTTCCCAGAGCCAGACTCAGTCCTGTCATTGAGGACTTTGGAAGGGTTTTTGGTGAAACACGCAACGGTGCAGGCCAGGCTCTGGTTCTGGACGGAGAGTTCTGCTCTGCTTTTATCGCAGAGCTGGTACCCTTTAACATCAACTCCTTTAATCCTTTTAAAGTCAATTTCTCTTCTCTATTAAGTCACTAGTACATCTAACTTTCCCACATCTTAATCCCAAACCTTCTACTTCGCCCCAAAGTGAGCTTGGAGTGAAGTTTCCTTTTATTCCATAGGGTTCCAGACTTTGATCCACTTATTTCTTATTAATAAGAAATCTGCCATTGATCTAACATTTGCTTCTTTCATCTATTTCAGACAATGAACGACTTTGAGTACCTAAAACTTCTTGGGAAGGGGACGTTCGGGAAGGTAATTCTTGTCAAAGAGAAGGCCACGGGAGTGCACTATGCCATGAAAATACTCCGCAAAGAAGTCATCATAGCCAAGGTAAAGAGCCGCCTCGGTGCACCTTATATTGTTTGAGCTGGGCGTGGCGTCGGGTCACTTCCTGCTTTGCTCGCCCTCATTGGCTTCGTCTGACGGAGGAACAGATAATCTGGCTGTTTTCCCCTCACGCCCACTGACTCTGACGCATCAATATGGTGTTATTGACACCTCAGGGCTGAGGGTGGGGGTCAGGTAAATAAATGCCCCCCTGAAGGAGCGACGTAGAGCATCATAAAAAGGTGTCAGCCTGGAGACATAACCAACATATGGGGAAACTGGAGGATACAAAATGGGTCAGAGGACACTGACTGTAACAGGCAACTGGGAATCTGCCACACACACACACACACACAGTCGCCCACTTCATAATGGCCTCACAAATATGCATATACAGTTTGTTTGTGGCATCGTGACCTGTCATTTTGAATCAAAACCTTCAAATCTGATCTATAAGAGGTGTGTATTGTGTCAGAATTGTCTAGAGAGGCTGTAGCGTGAACGTAGCCATGGAAACCTTTGATGTTCCACCTCCTATGCACGAGTGAGCAGACACCTCTGTGGGTTCCTTCCTTGCAGAGGTTGTGAATGGTTTTTCACACAACGATGCAGCCTGTTGATGTGAACTATCTCCTGATCTGTGAAGAGCGTCTGATCATGTGTTCATTGCAGGATGAGGTGGCCCACACGGTGACGGAGAGCAGAGTGTTGCAGAACACTAGACACCCTTTTCTCACGGTGAGAACACTCATCATGAGACAACACCGTGTCAGCAAACACAGCCTCACTGGAATATTGTTTCAGTCACCCATCTCACCTGCCCGTTGGCTCGTTGTAATTTAATGACTTGGTTACAAACACAACCACATCTAGACAGCCAGTAATTTCATTTCTATTCAGTTCAAAAGATGCCATTTCCCCAACATATTCATCGGTTTAGCTATGGAGGCGATTCGCCCATGAATATTCAATCTGTGGTGCAGTTATGTGATGTTGAAGGAGTGCGACAGACTCATCCTCCTTGTGACATGATTTTTCTCCCTCCTCAGACGCTCAAGTATGCCTTTCAAACCCACGACCGTCTCTGTTTTGTTATGGAATATGCTAACGGAGGCGAGGTGAGACCGTGTGTCACTGTCACATGGAGACCCACGAATGTCGCTTGCTGTCAGCAGCAGCTTAATGTGCTGTCTGAAACAGGCCCGCTCCATATCTGTCCATCTGCTTTCAGCTCTTCTTCCACATGTCGCGGGAACGAGTGTTTACAGAAGATCGGGCGCGGTTCTACGGCGCAGAGATTGTGTCGGCGCTCGAGTACCTCCACTCTCGTGATGTTGTTTACCGCGATCTAAAGGTGATTTTTGTCTTTTTCGGGACCGTTTCTTCTCATGATGGCCATCTGGCCTCTGTGGGCGGCGGCTATCTGTGGCCCAATGCCAATAGCGACGATGATTTCCCCTTATTTTGTCATTTCGTGTAAATCTCCATCCCAACAGCGGAAGCATTTTCAGTGGGAGCAGTTAATCCCTGCCATTGACCATCATTCCTTCTCTCTCTTTATTTGTAAGCTGGAAAATCTGATGCTGGACAAAGACGGCCACATCAAGATCACTGACTTTGGTCTTTGTAAAGAAGGCATCACACCTGATGCCACGATGAAAACATTCTGTGGAACTCCTGAATATCTGGCGCCTGAGGTAAGCGCTGAGTTTGGAGATATTTGTGAGCACTTGAGAATAAAGTGTGTGTCGTTTCTAAAGATTGCTTCGTGTTTTGCTTATTTTTGCGTTACTTTTGAATGGAAGAAACCATGATGTGATTAGGTGTCCACTGTGTGTTTTGCTTTAGGTCCTAGAAGACAATGACTACGGACGGGCCGTGGACTGGTGGGGTCTGGGCGTCGTCATGTATGAGATGATGTGTGGCCGGCTGCCTTTCTACAACCAGGACCACGAGCGCTTGTTTGAACTCATTCTCATGGAGGAGATCCGCTTCCCCAGGAATCTGTCCCCCGAAGCCAAGTCCCTGCTGGCTGGTCTTCTGAAGAAGGACCCTAAACAGAGGTTTTTCTTTACACGGCGTATTGATCTTATGGAAGGTCCCACAGCTGTTCATGTCTACCGTGCCCAGTAATCAGGTTACTTCTGTACATCATCTCTAATTTCTTTGGTTAAACAAACCAAACCAGATCAGTCGCTCAACCACCAGATATTTTATGCCATAAACCTTTAATTTCTAATTATTGATTTAAGATGGGCTCACGAGTGACAAAACCAGTTGTGGGAAAACAACATGGTTCTTGTTTAGTTCTCACCACGACGCTGTTTTGGCCCACAGATTAGGGGGAGGCCCCGATGATGCCAAAGAAGTCATGACTCACAAGTTCTTTACCAACATCAACTGGCAGGATGTGGTCCAGAAGAAGGTAACCGTCGCTTTGCCTTTGTAGAAACAACCCTTTATGTGTAGATGTGCGATAACAGATAACAGGCTTGATACTGTTGGTCAGGTTCTTTGACTTTGATTAAAAAATGATCACCGTTGTCTGTTTGACATCAGCTGACCCCACTTTTCAAACCACAAGTGACATCAGAGACAGACACCAGGTACTTTGATGAGGAGTTCACAGCACAAACCATCACACTCACTCCTCCAGACAAGTGTAAGTATTTTCCTGGATTCCTCGAGTGTTTCTGAGCAGAAGGAACTCGCTAAGAACATGTGGCAGAGCTTCTTCCCTCTAACACTGATGTTATTACCTTCCTATAATCGAAGGTTTTGTTTAAGATTTCCTCCTCTTTTATAATGTCAGGTGTCTTGGCCTTTTCTGAAAAGTGCCGCATAAATAAGTAGGATTATTTTTGTTGTTGTTTTATGAAAAGAAGCCATAGTTAATCTGTTCATAAAGGCCATTGCGTTGTGCGTTTCAACCTGCCGTAGTTCTCTGACGGACGCACGACTCCGTGTCCAGTCTGAAACTGCTTCTCGGTTTAGATCGGGAGGAAATGTGCAGCCACCCGTCAATCGTGCGATCATTTTACGCAGCTTTTGTGTTTGGCGGGCGACTTGTGCTGTCGGAGGTTGTTGCTGAAGGTTTCCAACCCCTGATGTGACGTCGTCAGTGGAAAAAGCTGGAAAACGTCACTTTCCAACCTTTATCAAAGGCCCAACGGAGCGTTTACGTTTGATCGCTCGCTTTGTACGCGGCCATGTTAAGACATTTGTTCACGCCGTGAATTGTGTGGAGGCTTCATCTTTTCCTTTGATTCGTGGCTTTGATTTGTGACTGTTGCTCTTTTTCTTTCAGACAACAGTCTGGACAGCGAGGATCCCGGCCAGCCAGCACATTTCCCCCAGTTCTCTTACTCTGCTAGTATAAGAGAGTGATCGCTCACACACCCACGTGCACACACACGTGCACACACACTGTCACACACGCACACACCCACCCACACACCCACACACACGATGCATGAGCACCTAGACCACATCCCTAACACCCATAACATGGCCAGAACCCTGAGCTTTAATGAGCTCTGGTCCCATCGCCGTCTCAGCTGGTGGCCGGATTCTTCTTTCCAAACCCCATTGGTCCACACTACGGGCAACGCCTGTGCACACTGGCCGTACCGTCTGGAATTCAGTACCTCGCATAGTCATCAGCACAAGTCAACAACACAATCAGGACTCTGCAGTGCCTTTGAATGGCCTAGAAACTACTGCTGCTTTTTCAGACTGTCAACAACTGATCATTTTAAAACTCTTTTATATGGTCTTAGAAGAAGCTATCCAGTTCCTTTTGTGATGTTTCCAAGTGCTCTTCTTCAGAACTAGCCGTCACCTCCGGTCATGGAGAGTTGAACACGAGGGGCAGAAGCATGGTAGTTTGTGTGTGGATTTTTAAAAAAACAAATACGCGGGCATCACATGGAAGCTCTCATCCGTTATTTCAGTGTGCATCCGCCCGCTCTGCATCAAGAACAACAGTGATCAGAGCCTCTGTGGAGAAAAGCTTTGACAGAATGAAAACGAGCTGTCGGACTCCAGCGCCGACCTTCTAAACAGTATGCAAGGAAAACAAATCAAATGTGTATATTAGTTTGCTCTCATCTCAGAATGGGATCTCTGATGGATCAGATGAGCGCAACACAGGAATTAATGCAACTTGAGAATACCTTAATGCACAAGGTGTATATGTTCTATTTTTAAACTTTTTTTTTTTTTTAATTCGTTGATCTTTGTTGATCAGCAAAAAACACAAGAGCCATGTGATTTAGAGGCTTAAAAGCACTTAAGTGATTCAAAGCAGACCTAATTCTTTCTCAGATGGGTAAAATAGAGCTGATTGGTGTTGATGCTCGTCATTGACGCCTCACCAAGATGTGACCTTTGCACCGTTTCTCATTCAGAAATTGTGAGGTGGTAAAAATTCTCTGATTTCATTCAATAGTCCGGTCGGCGTCTTTGTTATCAGTATTTCTCATTTTCATCAGCATTTGGCCAGTTTTAAAGAACCTAATGGGGAAACCTTTGTACAGCTGATTTAGTGGAGACATGAACATGGTCCTGTTGCAGGAAAAGGATGTGTAGAAATCTTTCAACAAGGATATCAGAAAGGCTTTGTGGCATTGTAGTCTTGTATCAGCAGTGCTCTAAGACAACCATCTGTTGCACCCAACTGTACTTCTCAACATAATCTTATTTATGTCACTCAACACCCATGGACAACTGTCTAATATTTCCCACTTGCTTGTATCCATGCTGTGCTTTTCAGCCTATATGTGAACACAGTTTCTCTTTAAGTCACCACTTACCTACCAGTGTCTTGAGAGGTTTTTAACGTTGATGATGGACACGTCGGCGTGTCCGCCTGGCCATTGTGTTAGTTGTCAAAGATTTGTTTAACGTGCATCCAAACTGCTGCTGCTCTTCAGACTTGAACGCTTCACTACAAATTAATTATACATGCCAAAGCTGAAGAGCTAAACAAAATCACAAATATTGGTCCATTGTGAGATTTTGTGTTTGAGTGCAATCAAAACTTGCAAAGATTTCTTTTAGTTCTCAACCCTTTCCATCTATCATTAATAGCTGCACAACAAAAAGCGGGGGGGTGGGGGGGTGGTAGCATTAAACTTTGCAATACTACATGTTCAACTGTACATAAGAATGTGCCCAACGTTGTTTTGGTGCTATGCTGTTGAGTCACTGGTAATGAATTCAGAGCAGGTTCAGATAGGCTGCTCCACTTCCTGTTGCTCAGAGCCTTCTACCACATATGCTGTTTTGAAATGGTTTCTGTTATTTTTGTTTCTGCCTCGTTTTACTTCATCATGTGTCTCCTCCCTCGTCCAAGTTGTACTGACCCTTCTACTCAGATACTCCCAAGTTGAGTATATTGATAATGGTTGAAAGATGTTTTCAGTTATTTTATTCAAACATTTCTATGTGCCTATGAATGTAATTCTGAAAGACGGTCATCCAATACACATTTGTAATTGCCTTAAAGCTTGTTCCTTCGTCTCCTCTCCTTGTCCCACTGTAAAACACAAGAGCCTGTATATAAAAATCAAAGCTGTTTCTTTATTTCATTCATGCCCACCTCATCCAGCCTTTGATCCAATCATTCGGTCAACCAAGGTACGCTCATCTAAATAATATGTCTTGTTTTATTTAACCTCTACTTAACCAGGGTGGCTGGTTGAGAACCATTTCTGCCGCTAGAAAAGTCGCACCCTCTCTCACTACAAATCCCATCAGGCATTGCAACAACTGCGCCATCAACCTCAGCAGTGGACAGACAGATGGACAGAACCGACGTGGCTGTGTGGCCTCCTCTCCAGCCATGCTGCGGGAGAGAAACACTTTAATACAGCTTTAAATCTTTACTTGTTGAAGTGTCTAGAAAACCACAGCGCGGGGCTGAACAACTTGTGGCTTGTTTGGCAGCGAGCGATTAGCTTTTAATTGCTGACATGTACTCGTGAAGTCGTCTGTAATTCCCACCGGTAGGTGGCGCTGATAGCTCCGCTGCAGGAGTTCCGCTTCATCCACGGAACAATGGCCGGACATGTGAGCAGCTCCGGGGCTGACCCTTGGAAAGCGGCCCCTGGTGCACACCTCCACCAAACTCTCCAAGTTCGGCTTCAGATTTCTCACCGAGTTTGACTCTTTCGCCGAATATCCGTGCTGTTAAAAGTTCTACAATCATATCAACCTCAAAGTGAAATATTGGAAGCCGAGAACCTCAAGTCTGACACCAGTATTTTTGTATTTCTCTCAAATACTGGTTTAGTTAGTTCACCAGTTACAGTGCGAAAATTTAAATAAATTTACTGTCCCATTAAAACAAATTGAAAGCATCCCGAAATCAATTAGACAGATCAGCTGTTTTTAGTCAAAAAATTAGTTAAGAGGTTGTTTATTGTCACGGTATCTCTTAATAATCGACTTGTCCGAGGAAACAATGCATTTAGCCTCCTCTAAATGTTGAAATGTAGGATTCTAATCGTTAAAGATGGAAAACGGACTCTATCATTTCAAACGAAAGTCTCCCCACAGCCCGCTGGTATGTATGCAGAGTTATATAAGCGGGTAACGTGGTTGTGCTGCCAGACGCTGATCCACACGCACACGCACACGCGTGTTTCATCCGGTTCGCAGCGGGGGACATTTGCTGCGGGGCGGCGGCCACGCCCCCACCCGCCCGACTCACATGTTCCCGCACACTTCACCGGAGCGAGCGGCGGCCTGGCGGAGGAGTTTATAATGCGTGTTTACAATTAGTTTGGGAATTGTATTTTAATCACATGTAAACACGTCATCGTTCGAGTCAAGTCACGACCGTCCACGGGCGACGGTGTCCAGGTCCAACATTTCCAACAGCATTTAAATGCATCATAGTGGCTCCTCGTACCGAGCGCGAACCTCACGTGGACTCTCGACGTCGCCACATAAACACGTGTCCCGGCACGCGATTGGCTAAACTATTTCTGTTGCGTCACCGCCGCGCGCTGACACCCCAATTAATATTTAGATAGAGAGGGCGTGGCTACGCTGCCAACATCATGGGTGATGGATTCTTTCTGGACCTGATCACAGTGCATGTGTTTCCTCACCAGCGAGGACACCCCGGCGGACAAGCAGCTCCCTTCAACTATCTATCTATCTATCTATCTATCTATCTATCTATCTATCTATCTATCTATCTATCTATCTATCTATCTATCTATCTATCTATCTATCTAATGAGATAGTTTTCCAGGATGAACTTATAAAATGAAGGGACTAGAAGAGGAGGGAAGATGGTCCGTGTGGAACTGTTGTGTTCTGCTGCTGCAAGTCAGAGTTTTCCTGCTGTCCTCCCTTCCTGTGACTAGAATACAGGTGAGTCAACTCTCTTTATGCCACCCTTTTTTAAAAATACGATCTGTATTTTGTCGTGTGCACGTGTCTTCTGGATCGACTGAAAGCTGCAATTATCCCTTGTTGGCTGTTTTAAAAGGCGACTTCCCCATCGCCGAGGGGTGGTATGGATTTACAGCACTCTTTCTTTGAGCAACAGCAGCAGCGTATTACGTAACGCTCGGGGTGGGAGTGTACCATCTTATCAGGTTCTTGCTGCTCATCTCCATGTGCATGCTGCAGTGTTTACACAGGAGGCTTTGGCGAAACACATGACAAACACAACCTCCCCCGTGAACAGGCTGGCTCTTCTTCCCCTGCTGCTTTTTGTCTCACTCTGCTGGACGCCTGGTTCAGCAGTGCTGCCGTGATCCTCAGAGGAAGAGAGGAACGTATATTTATCCACTTGCTCTTTACTCTTTTAGGGTGAGTTGCCCAATTTTGATGACTGGCGTGACGTCTGTGTTCCTACAAGCACAACACTTTCCTTCGGGATGTTGAGGCGGTGTGCCATCAGGACTAGTACCTACGTGTACTTGCCAAGTTTCGTGGAAGATCCTTGATTGAAAGATGATTATTTTTTTGTAGTTGTTGTAGTTGTTGTAGTCTTAGTGACTCTGATCCTCTCTCATCGTTGGGGTCTGACATCGGTGTTTCCCCACATCCAATAATAACACATTTCTTTCTGCAGTTCTGTCTTTCGCTGTGTGGAAGTTGTGATGGAGGGGCTGATGTTGTCATTGGCCAACATTTAACCTCATTGCTTTAGGAAACGTTTCATGTTTGCCTGAGTTCCTAACCTGTCGCCATTGTGCAACAGCCCGTCTGTTCTGTTTGTCAGAATGTGAGTAATGGAGAAATCAGCTGTTGCCTGATCAGTAAAGACCAGTCAGACCACGCGTCCCGGCCTCTCCACCACACATGATGTGGAGGAGAGTCATCCTCTATTTGCCTCTATGAAGACCTCCTTTAGAGTCATCTGCCTTTGACTATATTTCATGCATTTTCTGTGGCAGTTGAGCAACAATCAAAAACAGAGGCCAGCAACCCGCTCCTGGGAGGACCCTAATCCAGCCGGGTCTTCTGTCCTACCAGGTAGATGCTGGGCGTTGTCCTGGTAGGACAGAAAACCCGGCTGGATCGGGGTCCTCCCAGGAGCGGGTTGCTGACCCCTGCTATCAAGCCTCTGCTCCAAATCAAGTAATCTTGTTTCTTCTTCAGAGCCTCCTCTGGAATGACTCGTTTTTCCAGCGTAAGATATAAGACGACGGGCTAAAAGAGGCATGCTGATCACAGTAAGTATCCGTTGTGTAGTGCCGAGTGGTGCGCATTACTGATCAGTTACATTTATCTATACATTGTTATTCTACATTCTCGCTGGTTTAGCAAAAACCTAACCTTCACAGTTTGTTGTCTATTAACAATTAAATGAGAGTATGGCCGACATAAAGTTGATTTACTCACTTTCAGAGCAAGTCAACGCTGGGGGCCTTAAGCAGCTCCTTCAGCAGCAGACTGTTACACCCACGGTGTAAAAGGGAGCGTTCCCGCAGGTCATTTATCCCAACTGCCGTCAGATTGTACAACATTTACAATTCTTAATGTAGCACCAATAACCCAGGGTTGGCGTATTTGCACTAACTAATCATCCTACCTCTGGAATGTCTTATTTGCACATCTTATTTGCACCTTCATTTTTCCTTCGGTACATAATTTTTAATTTCTGTATATACTGTATAATGTACCTAGTAATGTACATAATATAAGAGTCTTTTTCTTTTAGTACTTTTCTGTATTGTACACCACGGGCTACCGCTGTAACGTGTAATTTCCCCGATGTGGGATCAATAAAGTTTTTTATCCTTATCCTTATCCTTTTGCTGACTCTTATGTTGACAGGTCTACGATGCCGAAAGAACAAGGGCGTTTTTGGGAGGAGACTCCCCACTGCAGTTCAAAAACTGCTAAGAATAAGAGTAACAGTGCGACTCTGCAGGCTGCCCTGAGCAGCATCCACAGGGACCAGTCAGGAATGGGCGACAGGAACGCCCACATGGTGCTCTGTGACGGAGAGAAAGACTCTGAAAAAGACTCGGGCTACTCAGGTAATCACATGACCAGTCACATGCATGCTAGGCCTGCACATTTGATTCTGGGGTTTCAGTTATGACTACTGGCAGTGTTATTGATGATACGCGCTGAAAGATTGTGGACTAATATTGCTATTTGGTCTCCTCTTTACGCCGATCATGTAAACCCCAACAACAGTGAAAGCTAGATGGGTCCACCGGTCACTCGCCATAGTCACGCTTTATTCAACTGAAGTACAACCAACTAGTTACTTGTAGAAGGCAATTACTGGACTGAAGTAACTGGAAGACAAACTTCATTTAGGCGTTTTTAAGCTTTGAGTATTTGTTTTTATTAGGGCTTTTTTAAATACAACATCTCAATGTTTTACAATTACCAAGCAAAGTTTGGCTAAACTTGCCAGGTGATCCTGAGCAGTAATTTACTGCAGGAACCTTCTACCTTCACTCAGGTTTACTGACTTTCTGCTCTTCCAGCTGTTTCAGAGCTCAGATTGGGGGGGTTTCATGCAGTTTCTCTTGTGTTTTGGCTTCATTTGATCCGTTGGCGCTCACGGAGCTGATGCAATATGCCGAAACATAGTGGGTAAACAGGATAATCGGCTGGACTTTCCCGCACGGTTACGTAAGACTTTGTCTTCGGCATTAGCGGATTCAGACGTTTTTTGCTGCTTTTGCTTTTGGAGGGTTTGCTGGGAGCGTCTGGGTCGCCGTCTTTGACAGTTAAAGGCTGAAATGCAGGACAGCTTTATTCGCCTGTGATGTCCGAGTTAAATATATTGGTGTTAGTTTATTTTGGGAGTCAAGCAGGTCGCCAGCAAATTCAGCAAAGAGACATATCGCCTTTTTATGGGGGAGGGGTATCCGTGTTAAGTGTCCTCATAGTCTCATATGAGCTGCCTTAGCTGAATAACAAGGCCACCATGAGATCAATAAAGTTCATCTTATCCTATCTGACAAAAGGGAAAATGGACAGAATGCTAACAGCCTCTGTGGTGACGTGACAGGAATCCCACATACTCTACGGCTGGGCTGGAGTTGTCAGTCTAAACGATGCTCAGGAACCTGACTTCTCAGGCCCTGAAAGTCTGGTAACGGCGCATGCACGCATGCAGGGAATCATCGCCAAATTCTGGAGGATAATCTGGCTCAGCCTGCATGAGAACTACCGCTGTTTGGTTCCTAGCAAGACACCGAACAGCGGTTTAGAGCGAAGGCTGCAGAAAAGGTTCAGAGACCACGATGTGAATGTTGTGGCCTGACTGGGAGGGATCCACAGGCGTTGCAGGTCAGGTGCAACGTGTGCTGCACTAGTGACTTTGGAACGTGCAGAATGAATTTTTAGGAGGTTTTGAAGGTGTATTTAAAAGAGCTCCAAGATTTTTTTTTGTCTTTGTCACCTTTGAAGTTTAATTACAGGGATCAGATGCTGTTTTGAGACATTCCTATTTGTGCATCTTTCTCCTCACGTGTTCCGTCTCACTCCTGCTCCTGGGGGTCTCTGTCCTTCAGAGACCGGCTCTGAGTCTGTGCACACTGATTTGAACGATGAGCACAAAGGCATCCGCACCGCTGCCAGAGACAACAGAGAAGGCTTCAAGTGTGACAACAACGTTGTGATTGCTACAGGCTGCAACATGGCTCCTTATGAGGACTTCACACCCATTTACATCATTAAGAACCTGGTAGTAAAACCGGTGAGATGTACAGTTTCACACTGTCCTGGTCCACCTTTTTGCAATGTGGTTTCCATTTTTGTTCTTTGTAGATTATATATAAGTTTGTTTTTCATCTTAAATTCTTCGAGGTGTGAAAAATAAAATATTACACCTCCTGTTCATAAACAGGCTCAGGACACCTAGATTGTAGGGCCCCTGGTGCTGGGTTTTGGTGGGAGAACTCGGTCGTCTCTTTGCTCTGGTTACAAGCTCCTTGGAGGGTAGTGTCAGTCTTTAACACTGTCGCTGTGGCCTTCAGCTCACCTCAATGGTTAATATGTCATGTGTCATCTAGTGGCTTAAATCTAGTTAAATCTAGACTCTTCTCCCGGTCTCAACACATTTGTGTAGCTTATTTCATCAATGTCGTGTATTGAAAGTGTTTGTTATTTTGCTGATGTATGAGCGAATGTAATGGAGATGAAAATTTAAAGCAGAAATTTGGTTCCGGCAGCACCAACTCCTGCCAACAGGGGGTGCTGCAGCAGAACGAAGCAAGCGTAACTGTCGAAGTATAGCATTATAAAAAAGGATTTGCATCATAGCTGCTATATGCAGTGTTGTCTCATTTAAAGAAAAATGTGAAATATGTTTAGCAATATGGTAAAAACGTCTTCAGGTGGTTGGGGTGGCTCTGACTGGGCCCGCCCCGGTATCCCTTGATCAATCCCAATGTCAGACAGACGGAAGTGACAGCAGATTCATTTTAAGGCTTATGATGAAGTACCCTCCATAAAGTTAGTTTCAAGTTAGCAGCCTTATCTTGTTTCAGGCTACACTTGTCATGGTGGATGGAGGCCATCATTGAGGGTTACTCATTCATTATTAGTCATTAGAATGAAAAACTCCTCTTTGATTTTGTTTCCTACTCCCTTTGTGACTTTAACCTCCTTCCTATTTTTTCTTTTTTTTATTCTTTACTGGGTCCAAATGCTGCTTACACAACACCCTGCTCACAACCTCCTGGTGGTACAGTCTCAGTCGGAACAGCTTCTCCATGGCTCCCTAGCGTGGGGCGGCGGCTGGCAAGGCTTGGACAACCCCAAAACACCCACCCAGTACCTGCTGATCCAGCAGCCAGCCATTGCTGTCCCCTCATCTTCCACCCTGTCTCCATCCAGTGGGGCTGCACCACAAATGAGGAAAGGCGGCAATCGCTGCAAACAGAGCCACAGCAGCAAGACCTCATACCTGCCCATCCTTAACTCTTACCCTCGCATCGCCCCCCATCCTAGGAAGGACAGCTCTGAGGGGAAGGGAGCCAGCGTTGTTGAAGCAGCGAAGGAGGGGGGCAGTGAAGGGCAGCACCAGAGCAAGAGAGTGTGCATTGAGGGAGAGAAAAGAGAGGTAGTATCCACCACCACTGGCCTCCCGAAACCCCAGCAGCATCACAGGGTCAAAGGAAGGGTGAGGGACAATTTCAGCAGCTCGTTGCACCTCTCGCTTCCCAGCCACTCTGCTGGTTCCTCTCAACACAAGCATCAGCATCACCAACACCATCCGGGACCAGGCTCTGACAGCGTGGGCTCACCGTCTGTCTCCAGCTCCCAGACGCCATCGCCGCCTTCTTCCTCTAGCTCGCCCTCATCTTCGTCTCCTCCGTCCTCATCTCCACCTTCTTCCATAACTCACAGCCCGCGGTGCCCAGCTCCGGACAGCTCATCCTCGCGTCATCGTCGCTTCCAGAACACCGCGGAGGTTCTGAACCAGTCGGGCCTGCTGGCCATTGCACTTCGCACCAAGGAGCTGCTGAAGCAGAACGCTGCTACTGACAGAGAGATTGCCCAGCTCCATCAGCACACCCATCTTCTGTGCCAGGTAGTCCAGAGCAGTCAGAAAAAATGTCATCAAGGCTCTTCCAGCCTGGACCAGCTTTTGCAGACCATGGCTGAGTCTGGCTGCTACCCCAGGTTAGAGTTAAATCAGGTGAAAGTGCTCAGCAGCGACTCCAGACAGGACAAGAGAATAATTGAGGAGGACAGTAGCGTCAAACTGACTGAGCCGCACCAGCGCCCCACCCAGGTGGTGTCCCTGCACAGCACAGACGATGGAATAGCTCCACCATCTCCACTCTTCGCTCCCTCACCTGATGCTGAGGAACTGGAGCGTGGCGGCAGCTTTCTGGACACGATGTCCATCCCCATTAGCTATTCCACGTGTGGTTCGGATCACTTCAATCAGCTCAGTGCTTTGCCAGGGACTTGAGTGCACAACAACCCCGTTCTCCTCCCAGCTTCCCAGTGACTGCATCCCTGAGAGGAGAACCTGTGGTGCAGCTTCACATTTACTCATTTGAACCACGTCACAGTGAGGCGGTGATTTTCTTGTAATGACATCGTTAATTATGAATATTTCTGGTATTTTCAGCTGCACGAGCTGGTCACAGTCACATTGTCACCTTTGGAAATCCAATATACAGGAAAAAAATACAGGAATTCAGTAGAACACGATGAGCTGTAGTACGTTAGAGGATATTAACTAAACAATGAAGCGGATATTCAAATGATTGCCAATTAACATACCAAATTAGTAAATGAAACCTGAGAATAGTAGAGTAAAGGCTGACTGAGCCAGTGACACCTCTGCTGCTCAACAACAACGTGCTTTTAGGAGTTGTCTCATTTTGGCATCACAATGATTGAAAGCGACACGTTTTAGCCACACAAACCTCTGACTGTTATTGTATTTTTTTTAGGGTTTTTTCCACCAGATGTTGTTTTACAGTTCAATATCCACTTTGAATTTTTTTATGTGTTGAAATTTTGCTGCATCCTTATCATTAACGCCACTCAGTCATCCCATATATAATACGTTATTGACAGAAACACACACACCATATTAGGCATTTTTCAGCTCACTCTGTGTTTTGAAGCATTTTGCTTTATTTAGACTTTTCCTACATTACCAGAACATTAACTGCTTTCACTGCTACTGACACAAAGAAAGGAAAATCTACGAATAAACTTTAAAATGTTGCAAATGAACTCAGTTCCTTTATAAATATAGATGAGTGTTTGAATCTATTTCTTTTATTCCTTCAGGATTTTGCCCTGTGATGAAGTGCTGTGGTTGAATCAGTGAATCCTGTTGATTCCCTCTAGAGTTGCCCCGAACAACTATTTAAAGATAGATCAAAACATCTAAAAAAAAAAAAAAGCTTTCATAAACAACTGCATATTTCGATTAAGCTCATTTTAATCTAGGAACAAAAGCCCAGGACTTGAAGAGGTGGGACACAGGAGAAGGTGTAGCAGGTGGAACACACAGATGCTGCAGTCAACCTGCTGGGCTCCACCTGCACACACCTGCACACTGAGGCTCAAGAGGAAGAGTTTTTAACTGCTGAGGCTCTCAGCCTTTGGTCGGGCTCCTTCTTGACGCGTTGTTTCAGGAAGAAGCTCTCAGACGCTGCCCGGCCGAACACCGCCCCCTACTGGTATACCCGCGATCATTACGTTATTCAACACGAGTAATTCTGAGGTAACTAAAAGTTCTTCATCCCCTTCATATTTCTCTTTGAAATGCTGATTTACAATTTAGGTTAGCTGCGATTATATTTAGGAACATTTGCCTGTTGCATACGATGTATGTTTATGCTTTAAGACAAATTGCAGGTGGCATAAACAATGAATAAACATCCTACAATTTTGGCAAGGAGATGCAATTCTACCTTTCAGCCTTTAGTGGACACTGAACCCCAAGTGCCAATGCAGTGAGGTGGGCACTCATTCAGGGTTGTACCCTGCCTCTGCCTCTCTGGAGTGGGACAGGCTCCAGCACCCATTCTGTGGCCCAAAAGGGATGCAGTGGCCAGCGGAACAAAAAAACAAAAACCCTCCATTCCTTTATTTTTAATATATATATAGGTGAACCGGTTCCTGGTGCAGTTTGGTGGCCTGGTCCCACGTGAGGCCATGGTACAGCTCTCAACACAGCTGAGGCAAGTGGTTGCCTACTGGCTGCACAGCCTGGAATTGTTTCTGCTTAAACTCAAGGGACAATGGACAGATCCTCCCTGCTTTGTACCCCCATCAGTCTTTTTTAACAATTACTGTAATAGACAGACAGGTTTGATGTTAGAGATGAAAGCTTTGTTGACATTAAACACCAAACTTAATAAATTACATGTTTGCAGTTCAATTTAAAAATACAGACAATAGGTATATCAACAGTAACTATGGCTTGTGAAAGGAAATTTAGCAGTCTAGAGAAAGATATGCTAGAGGCACTTTCCTCAGAATATCAAACGCAGCAGCTCGACAACATGACAGAAAAAGATCCAGATTTGTGTCACATGTCAGACACTGAATTACAGTCCCACGATTGCAAAGATGATGCATCTGGAGCCCAGCAGACACTCACAGAGGCTGTGAAGGACATACTCAACGATCAGCCCGAGTACGTCTCAGTGAACTCACCAAACATGTCAGAGTTTGAATATCAACTGTTGAAGTCCAGCACTGCCAAGGATCTTCAGAAGGTGGCCTCTGAGATCAGTGCAGAGATAGTACGGTCCAAGCACCGCCTCGTCTCACAGGCTAATTCAAAATGTTGGAAAATGGTTGAAGAAAAACTCAAGGCCTTCTCCTTTTGTAAATACGTCAAAGAGTCAATTTTGAACTTGTGGGCGGCACTTAAGAAAAAATGCAACCACTCATCAAATCACGAGGAGGGACTACAGAAGGCCTTGGAGGAAGCAGAATTGTTGGTGGAGTCAATGTCCAAAGTTAAGGGAGGTAGGACGTTAGATGAGAAGAAAAACTGTCAAGAATTCTTCCAAAAAGTTGTCCATAACTTTGATACAGAGGCGCACAAAGAAATCTGCAGCCAGCTAAGTGACATTATATTACAGCACTTGGGTACTGAGAGAAACATGAAAAACAACATCAACAAACACATGGACGCCTTTATAAAAGATATGTATAAATTTGCCCAAGCTCAGACACAACAGCGGAAGGACCACGGAGTTATAAAAATGGCACTGGAAAAGATTGAGGAAGCTACTGACAATCTTTCTATATCCTCTCTATGGCTGCCTAAAGAAAGCCTCACCAGTGAAAGTGATGAAGACGATGCAGACAGCCTTCTACCCTCCTTAGATCCATTTGAAGAGAGGAACTGCATTTCCAATAACCTGGCAGTACAACTTACTTGCGAAATTTTGGGCAATCTGTTGCCTCATGTGCCTGCAAAGACACTGAACGACATCATCTCCAAAATGAAGATAACGCTCATGAAAGAATTCGCAAGTGTGGATATTCCCTTCACAATAACTGAAGACCACATCAGACTAACTGTCAAGGCTGTGTTCAAAGAGCTGCGCGAGAAGATGGGGAGGAAAGGCTGGATAAGGCTAAACTTTGTGTTAGACTGGCAGTACGATTCCATCATCAAAAGCACCATGAAACATCTGCAAGCTTGCCAAGAAAAGAATAAATTCATATCCTTTTTCAAGAATATCTTCAAGTTCAGAGCCTGGCCTGTTTAAACCGTCCTAAAAAAGACGCAGCTTCTTTGGAAAAACATGCTGAATGTCATGAGTTCCAGCACCTGAGCCACCAATGATAAGACAACTACTGCCTCAGATGGCGTTCCTAACAAGACAGGCAAATGGAGAACACAGAAGCTGGCTGAAAAATGACATCTTCACCATCAATTGGAAAGATATGGCCTTCTACAAGAAGGCCATGAGCAGACTCTACTTCCTCAGGAGACTCAGGTCCTTCAGTGTTTGCAGCAGGATGCTCCACATGCTCTCTCAGTCTGTCATGGCTAGCACCATCTTCTTTGCTGCAGTGTGCTGGGGTGCAGGCATTAAAGCTAAGGATGCCAACAGACTTAACAAACTCATCAAAAAGGCAGGGTCTGTTGTTGGCTGTAAACTTGCAAACTTGGATGAGGTGGTGAGGGACAGGATGGTGTCAAAAGTGCGGACAATCATGGACAATCCCTCCCACCCCCTCCATAACACAGTGGACAAATTGAGAAGCAGCTTCAGCAACAGACTCCTGCAGACTCGCTGCTCTAAGGAACGGTACAGGAAGTCATTCCTGCCGTCTGCCATTACACTGTATAATTCATTCTTCTCTGTCAGAGCTGTGCTCTCTTGACTGGATGTATGCATCAGCTTACATATTTACTTTTGTAAATATGCTTATAATTTATTGTTGTCTTTATATGTATGCCCAGGTTCTAATCTTATTTGTATTTTATTTATTCTATTCTATACTTTGTAAATACACCTGCTGCCATTTGTGCCTATACACTATAGTTATATTCCTCCATGTGTAGGCTGCTATTATAATTCAATTTCTCTACGGAGATGAATAAAGTAAATCTTGAATCTTGAATATGAACGGATCAACTGTTATAATGGAGAAATCCTGGAGTCTTTTCAATCGGTCAATCAATTTTTATTTATTTAGCATCACTAGACAACACATCACTCATACACTCGTCAGAAAAATATTCACTCTTATTAAGGATTATTCTTGTCAAATTTTGTTTTTCTGTCTCTAAAGCAATACCTGTAAAGAAATACCTAAGTCTCTTCAAAGAAGACAAAGTTCTGTTCCTGAGTCTTCCACCAAATATGTAACCTTGTTCGATGACCTGCTTCAAGTCGACGTTAGAAGTTAGTGTGATGTGGAAGTTCACACTTGTACTTGTGATATGACCATAATGACATAAGTAAAATTATAATAATAATAGTGGTGATCATAAAATCTAGTAATAATAATGAGGTTTACAAATCGTAATAAAGTTTAGAATCTAAAGTGGAGGTGCGACTTGTTCAGGCAACACACTAAATATTGTGAGTCCATACAAACGTACAATAAATTCTAGGAAAATTGAGTTTATTTGACAGACAAAGTTGAGGTTTTTGCATTAACATGTATCAGAACTCAGTAGAGAATATTGAAACCACACAACAGCAAACATAAATTCAAAAAGGAAAACAAAGGGAAGCCTGATATTATAGTCTGTGCAGGTAATTCAGGTGTATATATTGTTTATACCCCATCACAGTTTTATTTGCTACTTAAGCACTTCTGGTTAGATGCTAACTGCATTTCGTTGCCTTGTACTTGTGACGTGTAATGACAATAAAGTTGAATCTAATCTAATCTAATCTAATTCAATGTCTTCATATGAAATAAGCGTGAGAAATGCTTTTTAACGTTTTAAAGAGCAGGAAAGTAAATATTTTGGAAGCAACATTTGAGGACTCTCATTGTTCTTCCGTGTCCACCTGCTTACAGCAGGCACAGCAATGGCAACAGCAGCGATAGCAGTAGCGCCTGAGCTGACCGAAGAGTCCACTGTTCATCGCTGGAGACAGTTGTCCTTCTGGAACTATTCCTCCAGAACTTTGTGCACTTAGTGGAACTTTTGCATTCAGACTAGGTGCATCCAACTGGACGGTTTGATTGGCTTTGTCACTTACTGGAATTTTTCCATACATTGTTTCTTTTCCCTGGAGTTTGTCAATTTCATGGAGCAACTGAGCCTTAAGTTGTTGGAGCTCTGCGTGTTTTTGATTGAGAGTTTTGCAGCCACTTGTGAGGTCACTCTGAAATGTTCTCTTTTTATATTCCTCTGCTTTGCTTAACCATGATCTCTTAATAAAGTCATTGACAACCTTCAGTCGTTTTTCCAGATTGCTTTTCATCTCTTGACTTCGACGCTTCATGGAATCAATGTCCTTGCGTTCAGCTTTGGTCTCTTTCCACATTGTAACAAAAGAATCTCTTTTGAATAATGTCCCATCCAAACAATCATCCTCCTTTGATCCTGCCTTATCCGTTGTCATAAACCTGTTATACTCCACTCTGTCCTCAACACAGTCAGACAAAACTTGCTTTTCTGGGAGCTTTTCCACCAATAATGGTTCACTCCCAAATTCAGTTTGTATTGCTTCGTCAACCTTTACTTTCAGCAAAGGTTGCCTCTCTTTTTTGAGGATGTTACAGTAAGAGGCGATCCTATTTTTCTCTTCAATAATCTCATCACACCTTCGTTGCAAAGCTGCATTAAAATCAAGCGTAGACTTGATTTCTTCTATTAGTTTGTCCAAATTCAATTTAAAACCTGCATTTGTTTTTTCAAGAAAAATTTGAAGATTAATTCTGTTTCTTTCAATTAAATGTAGAATTTTGGCTAAACTGGGATCAAAATCTTCTTTTTGGCTTGATTCTTTAGACATTGTTAGACTATTATTAAGATGTAATTCTTTGAATTCTTCTTCTCTTTCATTCATGGCTTTAATTTCTGCCCATTCAACTTCCATTCTGTTCTTTTCACTTAGTAAGCCTTCTCTGTCTCTGTCCATGACGTTCTTCATGTCCTCCAGCTGTTTTCTTTCACTCTCAATGTTGTTTTGTTCTCCAGAGTTGCTCCTTCAGCTCCTCCAGCTCTTGTCTTTCTTCTGCCGCTGCAGTCTTGCTGGTTTCCATGACGTTCTTCATTTCCTCCAGCTGTTTTCTTTCACTCTCAATGTCTTGCTTTTCTCTACTGAGTTGCTCCTTCAGCTCCTGTAGTCCTTGTCTTTCTTCTGCCACTGCAGTCTTGCTGGTTTCCATGACGTTCTTCATTTCCTCCAGCTGTTTTCTTTCACTCTCAATGTCTTGCTTTTCTCTACTGAGTTGCTCCTTCAGCTCCTGTAGTCCTTGTCTTTCTTCTGCCACTGCAGTCTTGCTGGTTTCCAGTTGTTGTTGCAGTTTTATTTCCATGACGTTCTTCATTTCCTCCAGCTGTTTTCTTTCACTCTCAATGTGTTTTGCTCTTCTGAGTTGCTCCTTCAGCTCCTCCAGTTCTTGTCTTTCTTCTGCCGCTGCAGTCTTGCTGGATTCCATGACGTTCTTCATTTCCTCCAGCTGTTTTCTTTCACTCTCAACGTCTTGTTTTGATCTCCTGAGTTTTTCCTTCAGCTCCTCCAGTTCTTGTCTTTCTTCTGCCACTGCAGTCTTGCTGGTTTCCATGACGTTCTTCATTTCCTCCAGCTGTTTTCTTTCACTCTCAACGTCTTGTTTTGATCTCCTGAGTTTTTCCTTCAGCTCCTCCAGTTCTTGTCTTTCTTCTGCCACTGCAGTCTTGCTGGTTTCCATTTCTTGTTGCAGTTTTGTTTCCATGATGTTCTTCATTTCCTCCAGGTTTTCTTTCACTCTCAATGTCTTGCTTTTCTTTCCTGAGTTGCTCCTTCAGCTCTCATCAGTTTGTCTTTCTTCTGCCACTGCAGTCTTGCTGGTTTCCATGACGTTCTTCATTTCCTCCAGCTGTTTTTTTCACTCTCAACGTCTTGTTTTGATCTCCTGAGTTTTTCCTTCAGCTCCTCCAGTTCTTGTCTTCTTCTGCCACTGCAGTCTGCTGGTTTCCATTTCTTGTTGCAGTTTTGTTTCCATGACGTTCTTCATTTCCTCCAGCTGTTTTCTTTCACTCTCAATGTCTTGCTTTTCTTTCCTGAGTTGCTCCTTCAGCTCCTCTAGTTCTTGTCTTTCTTCTGTCACTGCAGTCTTGCTGGTTTCCATGACGTTCTTCATTTCCTCCAGCTGTTTTCTTTCAATCTCAATGTCTTGCTTTTCTCTTCTGAGGTGTTCCTTCAGCTCCTCTAGTTCTTGTCTTTCTTCTGCCACTGCAGTCTTGCTGGTTTCCATGACGTTCTTCATTACCTCCAGCTGTTTTCTTTCACTCTCAATGTCTTGTTTTGCTTTCCTGAGTTGCTCCTTCAGCTCCTCTAGTTCTTGTCTTTCTTCTGTCACTGCAGTCTTGCTGGTTTCCATGACGTTCTTCATTTCCTCCAGCTGTTTTCTTTCAATCTCAATGTCTTGCTTTTCTCTTCTGAGGTGTTCCTTCAGCTCCTCTAGTTCTTGTCTTTCTTCTGCCACTGCAGTCTTGCTGGTTTCCATGACGTTCTTCATTACCTCCAGCTGTTTTCTTTCACTCTCAATGTCTTGTTTTGCTCTCCTGAGTTGCTCCTTCAGCTCCTCCAGTTCTTGTCTTTCTTCTGCCACTGCAGTCTTGCTGGTTTCCATGACGTTCTTCATTTCCTCCAGCTGTTTTCTTCACTCTCATTGTCTTGCTTTTCTTTCCTGAGCTGCTCTTTAAGCTCCTCCAGTTCTTGTCTTTCTTCTGCCACTGCAGTCTTGCTGGTTTCCATGACGTTCTTCATGTCCTCCAGCTGTTTTCTTTCACTCTCAATGTCTTGCTTTTCTCCCCTGAGTTGTTCCTTCAGCTCCTCTAGTTCTTGTCTTTCTTTTGCCACTGCAGTCTTGCTGGTTTCCATGACGTTCTTCATGTCCTCCAGCTGTTTTCTTTCACTCTCAATGTCTTGTTTTGCTATCCTGAGTTGCTCCTTCAGCTCCTCCAGTTCTTGTTTTTCTTTTGCCACTGCAGTCTTGCTGGTTTCCATGACGTTCTTAATTCCTCCAGCTGTTTTCTTTCACTCTCAATGTCTTGCTTTTCTTTCCTGAGTCGCTCCTTCAGCTCCTCTAGTTCTTGTCTTTCTTCTGCCACTGCAGTCTTGCTGGTTTCCATGACGTTCTTCATTTCTCCAGCTGTTTTCTTTCACTCTCAATGTCTTGCTTTTCTTTCCTGAGCTGCTCTTTAAGCTCCTCCAGTCTTGTCTTTCTTCTGCCACTGCAGTCTTGCTGGTTTCCATTTCTTGTTGCATTTTTGTTTCCATGACGTTCTTCATTTCCTCCAGCTGTTTTCTTTCACTCTCAATGTCTTGCTTTTCTCTACTGAGTCGCTCCTTCAGCTCCTCTAGTCCTTGTCTTCTTCTGCCACTGCAGTCTTGCTGGTTTCCAGTTGTTGTTGCAGTTTTATTTCCATGACGTTCTTCATTTCCTCCAGCTGTTTTCTTTCACTCTCAATGTCTTGCTTTTCTTCCTGAGGTGTTCCTTCAGCTCCTCTAGTTCTTGTCTTTCTTCTGCCACTGCAGTCTTGCTGGTTTCCATGACGTTCTTCATTTCCTCCAGCTGTTTTATTTCACTCTCAATGTCTTGCTTTTCTTTCCTGAGTTGTTCCTTCAGCTCCTCTAGTCCTTGTCTTTCTTCTGCCACTGCAGTCTTGCTGGTTTCCATGACGTTCTTCATTCCTCCAGCTGTTTTCTTTCACTCTCAATGTCTTGTTTTGCTCTCCTGAGTTGTTCCTTCAGCATCTCCAGTCCTTGTCTTTCTTCTGCCACTGCAGTCTTGCTGGTTTCCAGTTGTTGTTGCAGTTTTGTGAGATCATTTTCTTTGACTTGTTGTTCTCTTTCTTTCAAGGTGATGGTGTTCAGAGCAATTACAAGCTTCTGTCTGTCTGATTGAACCTGAAGAATCACATCTTTAATGATGCTTTTCTGTGTGTTGATGTCAAACAACAGACTGTCTGCTTGCCCTGTCTTCTCTTGCAGCTCAGTCTTTAACTTCTCTAATTTGTCTCTACCCTCTTTCATAACTTGATACAACATATCAGACTGGATTTGTATGTTATTGTTTGTCATTTCTAACTTCAACCTGTTTTCAGTGAGCTTCTCATTTTCTCTGTTCACATCATTTCTTTCGTCTTCAATTTGCTTCTTCAAGACACGAAGAGTTTGATTTTCTAAGTCCAACTTTTGCTTCCATTGAGTTTTCATGGATTGTGTCTGGATGAACATATTTGACATTGTACTTATCAGGCCTTCCTTTTCCCTCTGGAATAAGTCCACACATGATCTGGCGTTTTCCATGCAACTATTTAGTTCTCTGAGCTTGTGCACACATTCATTGGCCATCAACAGTAAATTGTCATTATTTTGTTGCATCTTTTCCAATTTGGTATTTAGGTTTTCACGTAACCTTCCATTCATCTCTTCAAGTTTGTCTCTCAGGCTCTTTACCGACATCACTATTTTCTGCAGCTGATCTTCTCTCTTTATTATTTCCGCCCATTCAACTTCCATTCTGTTCTTTTCACTTAGTAAGCTTTCTCTGTCTCTGTCCATGACGTTCTTCATGTCCTCCAGCTGTTTTCTTTCACTCTCAATGTCTTGTTTTGCTCTCCTGAGGTTGTCCTTCAGCTCCTCCAGTTCTTGTCTTTCTTCTGCCACTGTAGTCTTGCTGGTTTCCATGACGTTCTTCATGTCCTCCAGCTGTTTTCTTTCTCTCTCAATGTCTTGTTTTGCTCTCCTGAGTGTTCCTTCAGCTCCTCCAGTTCTCGTCTTTCTTTTGCCACTGCAGTCTTGCTGGTTTCAATTTCTTGTTGCAGTTTTGTTTCCATGACGTTCTTCATTTCCTCCAGCTGTTTTCTTTCACTCTCATTGTCTTGCTTTTCTTTCCTGAGGTGTTCCTTCAGCTCCTCTAGTTCTTGTCTTTCTTCTGCCACTGCAGTCTTGCAGGTTTCCATGATGTTCTTCATTTCCTCCAGCTGTTTTCTTTCACTCTCAATGTCTTGCTTTTCTCTACTGAGTGGCTCCTTCAGCTCCTGTAGTCCTTGTCTTTCTTCTGCCACTGCAGTCTTGCTGGTTTCCAGTTGTTGTTGCAGTTCTATTTCCATGACGTTCTTCATTTCCTCCAGCTGTTTTCTTTCTCTCTCAATGTCTTGTTTTGCTCTCCTGAGTTGTTCCTTCAGCTCCTCCAGTCCTTGTCTTTCTTCTGCCACTGCAGTCTTGCTGGTTTCCATGACGTTCTTCATGTCCTCCAGCTGTTTTCTTTCACTCTCAATGTCTTGTTGTTTTGCTCTCCTGAGGTGTTCCTTCAGCTCCTCCAGTTCTTGTCTTTCTTCTGCCACTGTAGTCTTGCTGGTTTCCATGACGTTCTTCATTTCCTCCAGCTGTTTTCTTTCTCTCTCAATGTCTTGTTTTGCTCTCCTGAGTTGTTCCTTCAGCTCCTCCAGTCCTTGTCTTTCTTCTGCCACTGCAGTCTTGCTGGTTTCCATGACGTTCTTCATGTCCTCCAGCTGTTTTCTTTCACTCTCAATGTCTTGTTTTGCTCTCCTGAGGTGTTCCTTCAGCTCCTCCAGTTCTTGTCTTTCTTCTGCCACTGTAGTCTTGCTGGTTTCCATGACGTTCTTCATGTCCTCCAGCTGTTTTCTTTCTCTCTCAATGTCTTGTTTTGCTCTCCTGAGTTGTTCCTTCAGCTCCTCCAGTTCTTGTCTTTCTTTTATCACTGCAGTCTTGCTGGTTTCCATGACGTTCTTCATGTCCTCCAGCTGTTTTCTTTCTCTCTCAATGTCTTGTTTTGCTCTCCTGAGTTGTTCCTTCAGCTCCTCCAGTTCTCGTCTTTCTTTTGCCACTGCAGTCTTGCTGGTTTCCATTTCTTGTTGCAGTTTTGTTTCCATGACGTTCTTCATTTCCTCCAGCTGTTTCTTTCACTCTCATTGTCTTGCTTTTCTTTCCTGAGTTGTTCCTTCAGCTCCTCTAGTTCTTGTCTTTCTTCTGCCACTGCAGTCTTGATGGTTTCCATGATGTTCTTCATTTCCTCCAGCTGTTTTCTTTCACTCTCAATGTCTTGCTTTTCTCTACTGAGTGGCTCCTTCAGCTCCTGTAGTCCTTGTCTTTCTTCTGCCACTGCAGTCTTGCTGGTTTCCAGTTGTTGTTGCAGTTCTATTTCCATGACGTTCTTCATTTCCTCCAGCTGTTTTCTTTCTCTCTCAATGTCTTGTTTTGCTCTCCTGAGTTGTTCCTTCAGCTCCTCCAGTCCTTGTCTTTCTTCTGCCACTGCAGTCTTGCTGGTTTCCAGTTGTTGTTGCAGTTTTGTGAGATCATTTTCTTTGACTTGTTGTTCTCTTTCTTTCAAGGTGATGGTGTTCAGAGCAATCACAAGCTTCTGTCTGTCTGATTGAACCTGAAGAATCACATCTTTAATGATGCTTTTCTGTGTGTTGATGTCAAACAACAGACTGTCTGCTTGCCCTGTCTTCTCTTGCAGCTCAGTCTTTAACTTCTCTAATTTGTCTTTACCCTCTTTCATAACTTGATACAACATATCAGACTGGATTTGTATGTTATTGTTTGTCCTTTCTAACTTCAACCTGTTTTCAGTGAGCTTCTCATTTTCTCTGTTCCACATCATTTCTTTCGTCTTCAATTTGCTTCTTCAAGACACGAAGAGTTTGATTTTCTAAGTCCAACTTTTGCTTCCATTGAGTTTTCATGGATTGTGTCTGGATGAACATATTTGACATTGTACTTATCAGGCCTTCCTTTTCCCTCTGGAATAAGTCCACACATGATCTGGCGTTTCCATGCAACTATTTAGTTCTGTGAGCTTGTGCTCACATTCATTGGCCATCAACAGTAAATTGTCATTATTTTGTTGCATCTTTTCCAATTTGGTATTTAGGTTTTCACGTAACCTTTCTTTCATCTCTTCAAGTTTGTCTCTCAGGCTCTTTACCGACATCACTATTTTCTGCAGCTGATCTTCTCTCTTTATTATTTCCGCCCATTCAACTTCCATTCTGTTCTTTTCACTTAGTAAGCTTTCTCTGTCTCTGTCCATGACGTTCTTCATGTCCTCCAGCTGTTTTCTTTCACTCTCAATGTCTTGTTTTGCTCTCCTGAGGTGTTCCTTCAGCTCCTCTAGTTCTTGTCTTTCTTCTGCCACTGCAGTCTTGCTGGTTTCCATGACGTTCTTCATTTCCTCCAGCTGTTTTCTTTCACTCTCAATGTCTTGTTTTGATCTCCTGAATTGTTCCTTCAGCTCCTCTAGTCCTTGTCTTTCTTCTGCCACTGCAGTCTTGCTGGTTTCCATGACGTTCTTCATTTCCTCCAGCTGTTTTCTTTCACTCTCAATGTCTTGTTTTGATCTCCTGAATTGTTCCTTCAGCTCCTCTAGTCCTTGTCTTTCTTCTGCCACTGCAGTCTTGCTGGTTTCCATTTTTTGTTGCAGTTTTGTTTCCATGACGTTCTTCATTTCCTCCAGCTGTTTTCTTTCACTCTCAATGTCTTCTTTTGCTCTCCTGAGTTGCTCCTTCAGCTCCTCTAGTCCTTGTCTTTCTTCTCTGCCACTGCAGTCTTGCTGGTTTCTTTAACGTTCTTCATGTCCTCCAGCTGTTTTCTTTCACTCTCAACGTCTTGTTTTGATCTCCTAAATTGTTCCTTCAGCTCCTCCAGCTCTTGTCTTTCTTCTACCACTGCAATCTTGCTGGTTTCCATTTCTTGTTGCAGTTTTGTTTCCATGACATTCTTCATTTCCTCCAGCTGTTTTCTTTCTCTCTCAATGTCTTGGTTTGCTCTCCTGAGTTGTTCCTTCAGCTCCTCCACTCCTTGTTTTTCTTTTGCCACTGCAGTCTTGCTGGTTTCCATTTCTTGTTGCAGTTTTGTTTCCATGACGTTCTTCATTTCCTCCAGCTGTTTTCTTTCTCTCTCAATGTCTTGTTTTGCTCTCCTGAGTTGTTCCTTCAGCTCCTCTAGTTCTTGTCTTCCTTCTTCCACTGCAGTCTTGCTGGTTTCCATGGCATTCTTCATGTCCTCCAGCTGTTTTCTTTCTCTCTCAATGTCTTGCTTTTCTCTCCTGAGTTGTTCCTTCAGCTCCTCTAGTCCTTGTCTTTCTTCTGCCACTGCAGTCTTGCTGGTTTCCATTTCTTGTTGCAGTTTTGTTTCCATGACATTCTTCATTTCCTCCAGCTGTTTTCTTTCTCTCTCAATGTCTTGGTTTGCTCTCTGAGTTGTTCCTTCAGCTCCTCCACTCCTTGTTTTTCTTTTGCCACTGCAGTCTTGCTGGTTTCCATTTCTTGTTGCAGTTTTGTTTCCATGACGTTCTTATTTCCTCCAGCTGTTTTCTTTCTCTCCCAATGTGTTTTGCTCTCCTGAGTTGTTCTTCAGCTCCTCCACCTCTTGTCTTTCTTCTGCCACTGCAGTCTTCTTGCTGGTTTCCATGACGTTCTTCATTTCCTCCAGCTGTTTTCTTTCAATCTCAATGTCTTGCTTTTCTCTTCTGAGGTGTTCCTTAAGCTCCTCTAGTTCTTGTCTTTCTTCTGCCACTGCAGTCTTGCTGGTTTCCATGACGTTCTTCATTTCCTCCAGCTGTTTTCTTTCAATCTCAATGTCTTGCTTTTCTCTTCTGAGGTGTTCCTAAGCTCCTCTAGTTCTTGTCTTTCTTCTTCCACTGCAGTCTTGCTGGTTTCCATGACGTTCTTCATTTCCTCCAGCTGTTTTCTTTCACTCTCAATGTCTTGTTTTGATCTCCTGAGGTTTTCCTTCAGCTCCACCAGCTCTTGTCTTTCTTTTGCAACTGCAGTCTTGCTGGTTTCCATGGCATTCTTCATGTCCTCCAGCTGTTTTCTTTCTCTCTCAATGTCTTGTTTTGCTCTCCTGAATTGTTCCTTCAGCTCCTCCAGCTCTTGTTTCTTCTGCCACTGCAGTCTTGCTGGTTTCCATTTTTTGTTGCAGTTTTGTTTCCATGACGTTCTTCATTTCCTCCAGCTGTTTTCTTTCACTCTCAATGTCTTGCTTTTCTTTCCTGAGTTGCTCCTTCAGCTCCTCTAGTTCTTGTCTTTCTTCTGCCACTGCAGTCTTGCTGGTTTCCATGATGTTCTTCATTTCCACCAGCTGTTTTCTTTCACTCTCAATGTCTTGTTTTGATCTCCTGAGTTGTTCCTTCAGCTCCTCTAGTCCTTGTCTTTCTTCTGCCACTGCAGTCTTGCTGGTTTCCATTTCTTGTTGCAGTTTTGTTTCCATGGCGTTCTTCATTTCCTCCAGCTGTTTTCTTTCACTCTCAATGACTTGCTTTTCTTTCCTGAGTTGCTCCTTCAGCTCCTCTAGTTCTTGTCTTTCTTCTGTTACTGCAGTCTTTTGGTTTCCATGGCATTCTTCATGTCCTCCAGCTGTTTTCTTTCACTCTCAACGTCTTGTTTTGATCTCCTGAGTTGTTCCTTCAGCTCCTCAGCTCTTGTCTTTCTTCTGCCACTGCAGTCTTGCTGGTTTCCATTTCTTGTTGCAGTTTTGTTTCCATGGCGTTCTTCATTTCCTCCAGCTGTTTTCTTTCACTCTCAATGACTTGCTTTTCTTTCCTGAGTTGCTCCTTCAGCTCCTCTAGTTCTTGTCTTTCTTCTGTTACTGCAGTCTTTTTGGTTTCCATGGCATTCTTCATGTCCTCCAGCTGTTTTCTTTCACTCTCAACGTCTTGTTTTGATCTCCTGAGTTGTTCCTTCAGCTCCTCAGCTCTTGTCTTTCTTCTGTCACTGCAGTCTTGCTGGTTTCCATTTCTTGTTGCAGTTTTGTTTCCATGACGTTCTTCATTTCCTCCAGCTGTTTTCTTTCACTCTCATTGTCTTGCTTTTCTTTCCTGAGGTGTTCCTTCAGCTCCTCCAGTTCTTGTCTTTCTTCTGCCACTGTAGTCTTGCTGGTTTCCATGATGTTCTTCATGTCCTCCAGCTGTTTTCTTTCACTCTCAATGTCTTGTTTTGCTCTCCTGAGTTGTTCCTTCAGCTCCTCAAGCTCTTGTCTTTCTTTTGCCACTGCAGTCTTGCTGGTTTCCATGACGTTCTTCATTTCCTCCAGCTGTTTTCTTTCACTCTCAATGTCTTGCTTTGATCTCCTGAGTTGTCCTTCAGCTCCTCCAACTCTTGTCTTTCTCCTGCCACTGCAGTCTTGCTGGTTTCCATTTCTTGTTGCAATTTGTTTCCATGACGTTCTTCATTTCCTCCAGCTGTTTTCTTTCACTCTCAACGTCTTGTTTTGATCTCCAGAGTTGTTCCTTCAGCTCCTCCAGTTCTTGTCTCTTCTTCTGCCACTGCAGTCTTGCTGGTTTCCATGACATTCTTCATTTCCTCCAGCTGTTTTCTTTCACTCTCAACATGTTTTGCTCTCATGAGTTGTCCTTCAGCTCTCCAGTTCTTGTCTTTCTTCTACCACTGCAGTCTTGCTGCTTTCCATTTCTTGTTGCAGTTTTGTTTCCATGACGTTTTCATTTCCTCCATCTGTTTTCTTTCACTCTCAATGTCTTGCTTTTCTTTCCTGAGTTGCTCCTTCAGTTCTTCTAGTTCTTGTCTTTCTTCTGTCACTGCAGTCTTGCTGGTTTCCATGACGTTCTTCATTTCCTCCAGCTGTTTTTTTTCACTCTCAATGTCTTGTTTTCTTTCCTGAGTCGCTCCTTCAGCTCCTCTAGTTCTTGTCTTTCTTCTGCCACTGCAGTCTTGCTGGTTTCCATGGCGTTCTTCATGTCCTCCAGCTGTTTTCTTTCACTCTCAATGTCTTGTTTTGATCTCCTGAGTTGTTCCTTCAGCTCCTCCAGCTCTTGTCTTTCTTCTGCCACTGCAGTCTTGCTGGTTTCCATTTCTTGTTGCAGTTTGTTTCCATGACGTTCTTCATGTCCTCCAGCTGTTTTCTTTCACTCTCAATGTCTTGTTTTGATCTCCTGAGTTGTTCCTTCAGCTCCTCCAGCTCTTGTCTTTCTTCTGCCACTGCAGTCTTGCTGGTTCTCATGATGTTCTTCATTTCCTCCAGCTGTTTCTTTCACTCTCAATGTCTTGTTTTGATCTCCTGAGATTTTCCTTCAGCTCCTCCAGTCCTTGTCTTTCTTCTTTGCACTGCAGTCTTGCTGGTTTCCATTTCTTGTTGCAGTTTTGTTTCCATGACGTTCTTCATTTCTCCAGCTGTTTTTCTTTCACTCTCAATGTCTTGTTTTGCTCTCCTGAGTTGCTCCTTAACCTCCTCTAGTTCTTGTCTTTCTTCTTCCACTGCAGTCTTGCTGGTTTCCATGACGTTCTTCATTTCCTCCAGCTGTTTTCTTTCACTCTCAATGTCTTGCTTTTCTCTCCTGAGTTGTTCCTTCAGCTCCTCTAGTCCTTGTCTTTCTTCTGCCACTGCAGTCTTGCTGGTTTCCATTTCTTGTTGCAGTTTTGTTTCCATGACGTTCTTCATTTCCTCCAGCTGTTTTCTTTCTCTCTCAATGTCTTGTTTTGCTCTCCTGAGTTTTTCCTTCAGCTCCTCCAGCTCTTGTCTTTCTTCTGCCACTGCAGTCTTGCTGGTTTCCATGACGTTCTTCATGTCCTCCAGCTGTTTCTTTCAATCTCAATGTCTTGCTTTTCTCTTCTGAGGTGTTCCTTAAGCTCCTCTAGTTTGTCTTCTTCTTCCACTGCAGTCTTGCTGGTTTCCATGACGTTCTTCATTTCCTCCAGCTGTTTTCTTTCACTCTCAATGTTTTGATCTCCTGAGTTTTTCCTTCAGCTCCTCCAGCTCTTGTCTTTCTTCTGCCACTGCAGTCTTGCTGGTTTCCATGACGTTCTTCATTTCCTCCAGCTGTTTTCTTTCACTCTCAATGTCTTGCTTTTCTCTACTGAGTCGCTCCTTCAGCTCCTCTAGTTCTTGTCTTTCTTCTGCCACTGCAGTCTTGCTGGTTTCCATGACGTTCTTCATTTCCTCCAGCTGTTTTCTTTCACTCTCAATGTCTTGTTTTGCTCTCCTGAGTTGTTCCTTCAGCTCCTCCAGCTCTTGTCTTTCTTTGCCACTGCAGTCTTGCTGGTTTCCATGTCATTCTTCATGTCCTCCAGCTGTTTTCTTTCACTCTCAACGTCTTGTTTTGATCTCCTGAGTTGTTCCTTCAGCTCCTCCAGTTTGTCTTTCTTCTGCCACTGCAGTCTTGCTGGTTTCCATGACGTTCTTCATTTCCTCCAGCTGTTTCTTTCACTCTCAACGTCTTGTTTTGATCTCCTGAGTTTCCTTCAGCTCCTCCAGTCCTTGTCTTTCTTCTGCCCCTGCAGTCTTTGGTTTCCATTTCTTGTTGCAGTTTTGTTTCCATGACGTTCTTCATTTCCTCCAGCTGTTTTCTTTCACTCTCAATGTCTTGTTTTGCTCTCCTGAGTTGTTCCTTCAGCTCCTCCAGTTCTTGTCTTTCTTCTGCCACTGCAGTCTTGCTGGTTTCCAGTTGTTGTTGCAGTTTTGTGAGATCATTTTCTTTCACTTGTTGTTCTCTTTCTTTCAAGGTGATGGTGTTCAGAGCAATCACAAGCTTCTGTCTGTCTGATTGAACCTGAAGAATCACATCTTTAATGATGCTTTTGGTGTGTTGATGTCAAACAACAGACTGTCTGCTTGCCCTGTCTTCTCTTGCAGCTCAGTCTTTAACTTCTCTAATTTGTCTTTACCCTCTTTCATAACTTGATACAACATATCAGACTGGATTTGTATGTTATTGTTTGTCATTTCTAACTTCAACCTGTTTTCAGTGAGCTTCTCATTTTCTCTGTTCAATCATTTCTTTCGTCTTCAATTTGCTTCTTCAAGACACGAAGAGTTTGATTTTCTAAGTCCAACTTTTGCTTCCATTGAGTTTTCATGGATTGTGTCTGGATGAACATATTTGACATTGTACTTATCAGGTCTTCCTTTTCCTCTGGAATAAGTCCACACATGATCTGGCGTTTTCCATGCAGCTATTTAGTTCTGTGAGCTTGTGCTCACATTCATTGGCCATCAACAGTAAATTGTCATTATCTTGTTGCATCTTTTCCAATTTGGTATTCAGGTTTTCACGTAACCTTCCATTCATCTCTTCAAGTTTGTCTCTCAGGCTCTTTACCGACATCACTATTTTCTGCAGCTGATCTTCTCTCTTTATTATTTCCGCCCATTCAACTTCCAATCTGTTCTTTTCACTTAGTAAGCCTTCTCTGTCTCTGTCCATGATGTTCTTCATGTCCTCCAGCTGTTTTCTTTCACTCTCAATGTCTTGTTTTGCTCTCCTGAGTTGTTCCTTCAGCTCCTCAAGCTCTTGTCTTTCTTTTGCCACTGCAGTCTTGCTGGTTTCCATGACGTTCTTCATTTCCTCCAGCTGTTTTCTTTCACTCTCAATGTCTTGCTTTGATCTCCTGAGTTGTTCCTTCAGCTCCTCCAACTCTTGTCTTTCTCCTGCCACTGCAGTCTTGCTGGTTTCCATTTCTTGTTGCAATTTGTTTTCCATGACGTTCTTCATTTCCTCCAGCTGTTTTCTTTCACTCTCAACGTCTTGTTTTGATCTCCAGAGTTGTTCCTTCAGCTCCTCCAGTTCTTGTCTTTCTTCTGCCACTGCAGTCTTGCTGGTTTCCATGACATTCTTCATTTCCCCAGCTGTTTTCTTTCACTCTCAACATCTTGTTTTGCTCTCATGAGTTGTTCCTTCAGCTCCTCCAGTTCTTGTCTTTCTTCTACCACTGCAGTCTTGCTGCTTTCCATTTCTTGTTGCAGTTTTGTTTCCATGACGTTCTTCATTTCCTCCATCTGTTTTCTTTCACTCTCAATGTCTTGCTTTTCTTTCCTGAGTTGCTCCTTCAGTTCTTCTAGTTCTTGTCTTTCTTCTGTCACTGCAGTCTTGCTGGTTTCCATGACGTTCTTCATTTCCTCCAGCTGTTTTTTTTCACTCAATGTCTTGCTTTTCTTTCCTGAGTCGCTCCTTCAGCTCCTCTAGTTCTTGTCTTTCTTCTGCCACTGCAGTCTTGCTGGTTTCCATGGCGTTCTTCATGTCCTCCAGCTGTTTTCTTTCACTCTCAATGTCTTGTTTTGATCTCCTGAGTTGTTCCTTCAGCTCCTCCAGCTCTTGTCTTTCTTCTGCCACTGCAGTCTTGCTGGTTTCCATTTCTTGTTGCAGTTTTGTTTCCATGACGTTCTTCATGTCCTCCAGCTGTTTTCTTTCACTCTCAATGTCTTGTTTTGATCTCCTGAGTTGTTCCTTCAGCTCCTCCAGCTCTTGTCTTTCTTCTGCCACTGCAGTCTTGCTGGTTTCCATGATGTTCTTCATTTCCTCCAGCTGTTTTCTTTCACTCTCAATGTCTTGTTTTGATCTCCTGAGATTTTCCTTCAGCTCCTCCAGTCTTGTCTTTCTTCTGCCACTGCAGTCTGCTGGTTTCCATTTCTTGTTGCAGTTTTGTTTCCATGACGTTCTTCATTTCCTCCAGCTGTTTTCTTTCACTCTCAATGTCTTGTTTTGCTCTCCTGAGTTGCTCCTTAACCTCCTCTAGTTCTTGTCTTTCTTCTTCCACTGCAGTCTTGCTGGTTTCCATGACGTTCTTCATTTCCTCCAGCTGTTTTCTTTCACTCTCAATGTCTTGCTTTTCTCTCCTGAGTTGTTCCTTCAGCTCCTCTAGTCCTTGTCTTTCTTCTGCCACTGCAGTCTTGCTGGTTCCATTTCTTGTTGCAGTTTTGTTTCCATGACGTTCTTCATTTCCTCCAGCTGTTTTCTTTCTCTCTCAATGTCTTGTTTTGCTCTCCTGAGTTTTTCCTTCAGCTCCTCCAGCTCTTGTCTTTCTTCTGCCACTGCAGTCTTGCTGGTTTCCATGACGTTCTTCATGTCCTCCAGCTGTTTCTTTCAATCTCAATGTCTTGCTTTTCTCTCTTCTGAGGTGTTCCTTAAGCTCCTCTAGTTCTTGTCTTTCTTCTTCCACTGCAGTCTTGCTGGTTTCCATGACGTTCTTCATTTCCTCCAGCTGTTTTCTTTCACTCTCAATGTCTTGTTTTGATCTCCTGAGTTTTTCCTTCAGCTCCTCCAGCTCTTGTCTTTCTTCTGCCACTGCAGTCTTGCTGGTTTCCATGACGTTCTTCATTTCCTCCAGCTGTTTTCTTTCACTCTCAATGTCTTGCTTTTCTCTACTGAGTCGCTCCTTCAGCTCCTCTAGTTCTTGTCTTTCTTCTGCCACTGCAGTCTTGCTGGTTTCCATGACGTTCTTCATTTCCTCCAGCTGTTTTTCTTTCACTCTCAATGTCTTGTTTTGCTCTCCTGAGTTGTTCCTTCAGCTCCTCCAGCTCTTGTCTTTCTTTTGCCACTGCAGTCTTGCTGGTTTCCATGTCATTCTTCATGTCCTCCAGCTGTTTTCTTTCACTCTCAACGTCTTGTTTTGATCTCCTGAGTTGTTCCTTCAGCTCCTCCAGTTCTTGTCTTTCTTCTGCCACTGCAGTCTTGCTGGTTTCCATGACGTTCTTCATTTCCTCCAGCTGTTTTCTTTCACTCTCAACGTCTTGTTTTGATCTCCTGAGTTTTTCCTTCAGCTCCTCCAGTCCTTGTCTTTCTTCTGCCCCTGCAGTCTTGCTGGTTTCCATTTCTTGTTGCAGTTTTGTTTCCATGACGTTCTTCATTTCCTCCAGCTGTTTTCTTTCACTCTCAATGTCTTGTTTTGCTCTCCTGAGTTGTTCCTCAGCTCCTCCAGTTCTTGTCTTTCTTCTGCCACTGCAGTCTTGCTGGTTTCCAGTTGTTGTTGCAGTTTTGTGAGATCATTTTCTTTCACTTGTTGTTCTCTTTCTTTCAAGGTGATGGTGTTCAGAGCAATCACAAGCTTCTGTCTGTCTGATTGAACCTGAAGAATCACATCTTTAATGATGCTTTTCTGTGTGTTGATGTCAAACAACAGACTGTCTGCTTGCCCTGTCTTCTCTTGCAGCTCAGTCTTTAACTTCTCTAATTTGTCTTTACCCTCTTTCATAACTTGATACAACATATCAGACTGGATTTGTATGTTATTGTTTGTCATTTCTAACTTCAACCTGTTTTCAGTGAGCTTCTCATTTTCTCTGTTCACATCATTTCTTTCGTCTTCAATTTGCTTCTTCAAGACACGAAGAGTTTGATTTTCTAAGTCCAACTTTTGCTTCCATTGAGTTTTCATGGATTGTGTCTGGATGAACATATTTGACATTGTACTTATCAGGTCTTCCTTTTCCCTCTGGAATAAGTCCACACATGATCTGGCGTTTTCCATGCAGCTATTTAGTTCTGTGAGCTTGTGCTCACATTCATTGGCCATCAACAGTAAATTGTCATTATCTTGTTGCATCTTTTCCAATTTGGTATTCAGGTTTTCACGTAACCTTTCTTTCATCTCTTCAAGTTTGTCTCTCAGGCTCTTTACCGACATCACTATTTTCTGCAGCTGATCTTCTCTCTTTATTATTTCCGCCCATTCAACTTCCAATCTGTTCTTTTCACTTAGTAAGCCTTCTCTGTCTCTGTCCATGACGTTCTTCATGTCCTCCAGCTGTTTTCTTTCACTCTCAATGTCTTGTTTTGCTCTCCTGAGTTGTTCCTTCAGCTCCTCAAGCTCTTGTCTTTCTTTTGCCACTGCAGTCTTGCTGGTTTCCATGACGTTCTTCATTTCCTCCAGCTGTTTTCTTTTCACTCTCAATGTCTTGCTTTGATCTCCTGAGTTGTTCCTTCAGCTCCTCCAGCTCTTGTCTTTCTCCTGCCACTGCAGTCTTGCTGGTTTCCATTTCTTGTTGCAATTTTGTTTCCATGACGTTCTTCATTTCCTCCAGCTGTTTTCTTTCACTCTCAACGTCTTGTTTTGATCTCCAGAGTTGTTCCTTCAGCTCCTCCAGTTCTTGTCTTTCTTCTGCCACTGCAGTCTTGCTGGTTTCCATGACATTCTTCATTTCCTCCAGCTGTTTTCTTTCACTCTCAACATCTTGTTTTGCTTTCATGAGTTGTTCCTTCAGCTCCTCCAGTTCTTGTCTTTCTTCTACCACTGCAGTCTTGCTGCTTTCCATTTCTTGTTGCAGTTTTGTTTCCATGACGTTCTTCATTTCCTCCATCTGTTTTCTTTCACTCTCAATGTCTTGCTTTTCTTTCCTGAGTTGCTCCTTCAGTTCTTCTAGTTCTTGTCTTTCTTCTGTCACTGCAGTCTTGCTGGTTTCCATGACGTTCTTCATTTCCTCCAGCTGTTTTTTTTCACTCTCAATGTCTTGCTTTTCTTTCCTGAGTCGCTCCTTCAGCTCCTCCAGCTCTTGTCTTTCTTCTGCCACTGCAGTCTTGCTGGTTTCCATGATGTTCTTCATTTCCTCCAGCTGTTTTCTTTCACTCTCAATGTCTTGTTTTGATCTCCTGAGTTTTTCCTTCAGCTCCTCCAGTCCTTGTCTTTCTTCTGCCACTGCAGTCTTGCTGGTTTCCATTTCTTGTTGCAGTTTTGTTTCCATGACGTTCTTCATTTCCTCCAGCTGTTTTCTTTCACTCTCAATGTCTTGTTTTGCTCTCCTGAGTTGCTCCTTAACCTCCTCTAGTTCTTGTCTTTCTTCTTCCACTGCAGTCTTGCTGGATTCCATGACGTTCTTCATTTCCTCCAGCTGTTTTCTTTCACTCTCAATGTCTTGCTTTTCTCTCCTGAGTTGTTCCTTCAGCTCCTCTAGTCCTTGTCTTTCTTCTTCTGCCACTGCAGTCTTGCTGGTTTCCATTTCTTGTTGCAGTTTTGTTTCCATGACGTTCTTCATTTCCTCCAGCTGTTTTCTTTCTCTCTCAATGTCTTGTTTTGCTCTCCTGAGTTTTTCCTTCAGCTCCTCCAGCTCTTGTCTTTCTTCTGCCACTGCAGTCTTGCTGGTTTCCATGACGTTCTTCATTTCCTCCAGCTGTTTTCTTTCACTCTCAATGTCTTGTTTTGCTCTCCTGAGTTGTTCCTTCAGCTCCTCCAGCTCTTGTCTTTCTTTGCCACTGCAGTCTTGCTGGTTTCCATGGAATTCTTCATGTCCTCCAGCTGTTTTCTTTCACTCTCAATGTCTTGTTTTGCTCTCCTGAGTTGCTCCTTAACCTCCTCTAGTTCTTGTCTTTCTTCTTCCACTGCAGTCTTGCTGGTTTCCATGACGTTCTTCATTTCCTCCAGCTGTTTTTTTTCACTCTCAATGTCTTGTTTTGATCTCCTGAGTTTTTCTTCAGCTCCTCCACTCTGCTCTTGTCTTTCTTCTGCCACTGCAGTCTTGCTGGTTTCCATGACGTTCTTCATTTCCTCCAGCTGTTTTCTTTCACTCTCAATGTCTTGCTTTTCTCTACTGAGTCGCTCCTTCAGCTCCTCTAGTTCTTGTCTTTCTTCTGCCACTGCAGTCTTGCTGGTTTCCATGACGTTCTTCATTTCCTCCAGCTGTTTTCTTTCACTCTCAATGTCTTGTTTTGCTCTCCTGAGTTGTTCCTTCAGCTCCTCCAGCTCTTGTCTTTCTTTTGCCACTGCAGTCTTGCTGGTTTCCATGTCATTCTTCATGTCCTCCAGCTGTTTTCTTTCACTCTCAACGTCTTGTTTTGATCTCCTGAGTTGTTCCTTCAGCTCCTCCAGTTCTTGTCTTTCTTCTGCCACTGCAGTCTTGCTGGTTTCCATGACGTTCTTCATTTCCTCCAGCTGTTTTCTTTCACTCTCAACGTCTTGTTTTGATCTCCTGAGTTTTCCTTCAGCTCCTCCAGTCCTTGTCTTTCTTCTCTGCCCTGCAGTCTTGCTGGTTTCCATTTCTTGTTGCAGTTTTGTTTCCATGACGTTCTTCATTTCCTCCAGCTGTTTTCTTTCACTCTCAATGTCTTGTTTTGCTCTCCTGAGTTGTTCCTTCAGCTCCTCCAGTTCTTGTCTTTCTTCTGCCACTGCAGTCTTGCTGGTTTCCAGTTGTTGTTGCAGTTTTGTGAGATCATTTTCTTTCACTTGTTGTTCTCTTTCTTTCAAGGTGATGGTGTTCAGAGCAATCACAAGCTTCTGTCTGTCTGATTGAACCTGAAGAATCACATCTTTAATGATGCTTTTTGTGTGTTGATGTCAAACAACAGACTGTCTGCTTGCCCTGTCTTCTCTTGCAGCTCAGTCTTTAACTTCTCTAATTTGTCTTTACCCTCTTTCATAACTTGATACAACATATCAGACTGGATTTGTATGTTATTGTTTGTCATTTCTAACTTCAACCTGTTTTCAGTGAGCTTCTCATTTTCTCTTTTCACATCATTTCTTTCGTCTTCAATTTGCTTCTTCAAGACACGAAGAGTTTGATTTTCTAAGTCCAACTTTTGCTTCCATTGAGTTTTCATGGATTGTGTCTGGATGAACATATTTGACATTGTACTTATCAGGTCTTCCTTTTCCCTCTGGAATAAGTCCACACATGATCTGGCGTTTTCCATGCAGCTATTTAGTTCTGTGAGCTTGTGCTCACATTCATTGGCCATCAACAGTAAATTGTCATTATCTTGTTGCATCTTTTCCAATTTGGTATTCAGGTTTTCACGTAACCTTTCTTTCATCTCTTCAAGTTTGTCTCTCAGGCTCTTTACCGACATCACTATTTCTGCAGCTGATCTTCTCTCTTTATTATTTCCGCCCCCATTCAACTTCCATCTGTTCTTTTCACTTAGTAAGCCTTCTCTGTCTCTGTCCATGACGTTCTTCATGTCCTCCAGCTGTTTTCTTTCACTCTCAATGTCTTGTTTTGCTCTCCTGAGTTGTTCCTTCAGCTCCTCAAGCTCTTGTCTTTCTTTTGCCACTGCAGTCTTGCTGGTTTCCATGACGTTCTTCATTTCCTCCAGCTGTTTTCTTTCACTCTCAATGTCTTGCTTTGATCTCCTGAGTTGTTCCTTCAGCTCCTCCAGCTCTTGTCTTTCTCTCTGCCACTGCAGTCTTGCTGGTTTCCATTTCTTGTTGCAATTTTGTTTCCATGACGTTCTTCATTTCCTCCAGCTGTTTTCTTTCACTCTCAACGTCTTGTTTTGATCTCCAGAGTTGTTCCTTCAGCTCCTCCAGTTCTTGTCTTTCTTCTGCCACTGCAGTCTTGCTGGTTTCCATGACATTCTTCATTTCCTCCAGCTGTTTTCTTTCACTCTCAACATCTTGTTTTGCTTTCATGAGTTGTTCCTTCAGCTCCTCCAGTTCTTGTCTTTCTTCTACCACTGCAGTCTTGCTGCTTTCCATTTCTTGTTGCAGTTTTGTTTCCATGACGTTCTTCATTTCCTCCATCTGTTTTCTTTCACTCTCAATGTCTTGCTTTTCTTTCCTGAGTTGCTCCTTCAGTTCTTCTAGTTCTTGTCTTTCTTCTGTCACTGCAGTCTTGCTGGTTTCCATGACGTTCTTCATTTCCTCCAGCTGTTTTTTTTCACTCTCAATGTCTTGCTTTTCTTTCCTGAGTCGCTCCTTCAGCTCCTCTAGTTCTTGTCTTTCTTCTGCCACTGCAGTCTTGCTGGTTTCCATGGCGTTCTTCATGTCCTCCAGCTGTTTTCTTTCACTCTCAATGTCTTGTTTTGATCTCCTGAGTTGTTCCTTCAGCTCCTCCAGCTCTTGTCTTTCTTCTGCCACTGCAGTCTTGCTGGTTTCCATGATGTTCTTCATTTCCTCCAGCTGTTTTCTTTCACTCTCAATGTCTTGTTTTGATCTCCTGAGTTTTTCCTTCAGCTCCTCCAGTCCTTGTCTTTCTTCTGCCACTGCAGTCTTGCTGGTTTCCATTTCTTGTTGCAGTTTTGTTTCCATGACGTTCTTCATTTCCTCCAGCTGTTTTCTTTCACTCTCAATGTCTTGTTTTGCTCTCCTGAGTTGCTCCTTAACCTCCTCTAGTTCTTGTCTTTCTTCTGCCACTGCAGTCTTGCTGGTTTCCATGACGTTCTTCATTTCCTCCAGCTGTTTTCTTTCACTCTCAATGTCTTGCTTTTCTCTCCTGAGTTGTTCCTTCAGCTCCTCTAGTCCTTGTCTTTCTTCTGCCACTGCAGTCTTGCTGGTTTCCATTTCTTGTTGCAGTTTTGTTTCCATGACGTTCTTCATTTCCTCCAGCTGTTTTCTTTCTCTCTCAATGTCTTGTTTTGCTCTCCTGAGTTTTTCCTTCAGCTCCTCCAGCTCTTGTCTTTCTTCTGCCACTGCAGTCTTGCTGGTTTCCATGACGTTCTTCATTTCCTCCAGCTGTTTTCTTTCACTCTCAATGTCTTGTTTTGCTCTCCTGAGTTGTTCCTTCAGCTCCTCCAGCTCTTGTCTTTCTTTTGCCACTGCAGTCTTGCTGGTTTCCATGGAATTCTTCATGTCCTCCAGCTGTTTTCTTTCACTCTCAATGTCTTGTTTTGCTCTCCTGAGTTGCTCCTTAACCTCCTCTAGTTCTTGTCTTTCTTCTTCCACTGCAGTCTTGCTGGTTTCCATGACGTTCTTCATTTCCTCCAGCTGTTTTCTTTCACTCTCAATGTCTTGTTTTGATCTCCTGAGTTTTTCCTTCAGCTCCTCCAGCTCTTGTCTTTCTTCTGCCACTGCAGTCTTGCTGGTTTCCATGACGTTCTTCATTTCCTCCAGCTGTTTTCTTTCACTCTCAATGTCTTGCTTTTCTTTACTGAGTCGCTCCTTCAGCTCCTCTAGTTCTTCTTTCTTCTGCCACTTCAGTCTTGCTGGTTTCCATGACGTTCTTCATTTCCTCCAGCTGTTTTCTTTCACTCTCAATGTCTTGTTTCTCTCCTGAGTTGTTCCTTCAGCTCCTCCAGCTCTTGTCTTTCTTTTGCCACTGCAGTCTTGCTGGTTTCCATGTCATTCTTCATGTCCTCCAGCTGTTTTCTTTCACTCTCAACGTCTTGTTTTGATCTCCTGAGTTGTTCCTTCAGCTCCTCCAGTTCTTGTCTTTCTTCTGCCACTGCAGTCTTGCTGGTTTCCATGACGTTCTTCATTTCCTCCAGCTGTTTTCTTTCACTCTCAACGTCTTGTTTTGATCTCCTGAGTTTTTCCTTCAGCTCCTCCAGTCCTTGTCTTTCTTCTGCCACTGCAGTCTTGCTGGTTTCCATTCTTGTTGCAGTTTTGTTTCCATGACGTTCTTCATTTCCTCCAGCTGTTTTCTTTCCACTCTCAATGTCTTGTTTTGCTCTCCTGAGTTGTTCCTTCAGCTCCTCCAGTTCTTGTCTTTCTTCTGCCACTGCAGTCTTGCTGGTTTCCAGTTGTTGTTGCAGTTTTGTGAGATCATTTTCTTTGACTTGTTGTTCTCTTTCTTTCAAGGTGATGGTGTTCAGAGCAATCACAAGCTTCTGTCTGTCTGATTGAACCTGAAGAATCACATCTTTAATGATGCTTTTCTGTGTGTTGATGTCAAACAACAGACTGTCTGCTTGCCCTGTCTTCTCTTGCAGCTCAGTCTTTAACTTCTCTAATTTGTCTTTACCCTCTTTCATAACTTGATACAACATATCAGACTGGATTTGTATGTTATTGTTTGTCATTTCTAACTTCAACCTGTTTTCAGTGAGCTTCTCATTTTCTCTGTTCACATCATTTCTTTCGTCTTCAATTTGCTTCTTCAAGACACGAAGAGTTTGATTTTCTAAGTCCAACTTTTGCTTCCATTGAGTTTTCATGGATTGTGTCTGGATGAACATATTTGACATTGTACTTATCAGGTCTTCCTTTTCCCTCTGGAATAAGTCCACACATGATCTGGCGTTTTCCATGCAGCTATTTAGTTCTGTGAGCTTGTGCTCACATTCATTGGCCATCAACAGTAAATTGTCATTATCTTGTTGCATCTTTTCCAATTTGGTATTCAGGTTTTCACGTAACCTTTCTTTCATCTCTTCAAGTTTGTCTCTCAGGCTCTTTACCGACATCACTATTTTCTGCAGCTGATCTTCTCTCTTTATTATTTCCGCCCATTCAACTTCCATTCTGTTCTTTTCACTTAGTAAGCCTTCTCTGTCTCTGTCCATGACGTTCTTCATGTCCTCCAGCTGTTTTCTTTCACTCTCAATGTCTTGTTTTGCTCTCCTGAGTTGTTCCTTCAGCTCCTCAAGCTCTTGTCTTTCTTTTGCCACTGCAGTCTTGCTGGTTTCCATGACGTTCTTCATTTCCTCCAGCTGTTTTCTTTCACTCTCAATGTCTTGTTTTGATCTCCTGAGTTTTTCCTTCAGCTCCTCCAGTCCTTGTCTTTCTTTCTTCTGCCACTGCAGTCTTGCTGGTTTCCATTTCTTGTTGCAGTTTTGTTTCCATGACGTTCTTCATTTCCTCCAGCTGTTTTCTTTCACTCTCAATGTCTTGTTTTGCTCTCCTGAGTTGCTCCTTAACCTCCTCTAGTTCTTGTCTTTCTTCTTCCACTGCAGTCTTGCTGGTTTCCATTTCTTGTTGCAGTTTTGTTTCCATGACGTTCTTCATTTCCTCCAGCTGTTTTCTTTCACTCTCAATGTCTTGCTTTTCTCTCTCCTGAGTTGTTCCTTCAGCTCCTCTAGTCCTTGTCTTTCTTCTGCCACTGCAGTCTTGCTGGTTTCCATTTCTTGTTGCAGTTTTGTTTCCATGACGTTCTTCATTTCCTCCAGCTGTTTTCTTTCTCTCTCAATGTCTTGTTTTGCTCTCCTGAGTTTTCCTTCAGCTCCTCCAGCTCTTGTCTTTCTTCTGCCACTGCAGTCTTGCTGGTTTCCATGACGTTCTTCATTTCCTCCAGCTGTTTTCTTTCACTCTCAATGTCTTGTTTTGCTCTCCTGAGTTGTTCCTTCAGCTCCTCCAGCTCTTGTCTTTCTTTTGCCACTGCAGTCTTGCTGGTTTCCATGGAATTCTTCATGTCCTCCAGCTGTTTTCTTTCAATCTCAATGTCTTGCTTTTCTCTTCTGAGGTGTTCCTTAAGCTCCCCTAGTTCTTGTCTTTCTTCTTCCACTGCAGTCTTGCTGGTTTCCATGACGTTCTTCATTTCCTCCAGCTGTTTTCTTTCACTCTCAATGTCTTGCTTTTCTCTACTGAGTCGCTCCTTCAGCTCCTCTAGTTCTTGTCTTTCTTCTGCCACTGCAGTCTTGCTGGTTTCCATGACGTTCTTCATTTCCTCCAGCTGTTTTCTTTCACTCTCAATGTCTTGTTTTGCTCTCCTGAGTTGTTCCTTCAGCTCCTCCAGCTCTTGTCTTTCTTTTGCCACTGCAGTCTTGCTGGTTTCCATGTCATTCTTCATGTCCTCCAGCTGTTTTCTTTCACTCTCAACGTCTGTTTTTGATCTCCTGAGTTGTTCCTTCAGCTCCTCCAGTTCTTGTCTTTCTTCTGCCACTGCAGTCTTGCTGGTTTCCATGACGTTCTTCATTTCCTCCTCCAGCTTTTCTTTCACTCTCAACGTCTTGTTTTGATCTCCTGAGTTTTTCCTTCAGCTCCTCCAGTCCTTGTCTTTCTTCTGCCACTGCAGTCTTGCTGGTTTCCATTTCTTGTTGCAGTTTTGTTTCCATGACGTTCTTCATTTCCTCCAGCTGTTTTCTTTCACTCTCAATGTCTTGTTTTGCTCTCCTGAGTTGTTCCTTCAGCTCCTCCAGTTCTTGTCTTTCTTCTGCCACTGCAGTCTTGCTGGTTTCCATTGTTGTTGCAGTTTTGTGAGATCATTTTCTTTCACTTGTTGTTCTCTTTCTTTCAAGGTGATGGTGTTCAGAGCAATCACAAGCTTCTGTCTGTCTGATTGAACCTGAAGAATCACATCTTTAATGATGCTTTTCTGTGTGTTGATGTCAAACAACAGACTGTCTGCTTGCCCTGTCTTCTCTTGCAGCTCAGTCTTTAACTTCTCTAATTTGTCTTTACCCTCTTTCATAACTTGATACAACATATCAGACTGGATTTGTATGTTATTGTTTGTCATTTCTAACTTCAACCTGTTTTCAGTGAGCTTCTCATTTTCTCTGTTCACATCATTTCTTTCGTCTTCAATTTGCTTCTTCAAGACACGAAGAGTTTGATTTCTAAGTCCAACTTTTGCTTCCATTGAGTTTTCATGGATTGTGTCTGGATGAACATATTTGACATTGTACTTATCAGGTCTTCCTTTTCCCTCTGGAATAAGTCCACACATGATCTGGCGTTTTCCATGCAGCTATTTAGTTCTGTGAGCTTGTGCTCACATTCATTGGCCATCAACAGTAAATTGTCATTATCTTGTTGCATCTTTTCCAATTTGGTATTCAGGTTTTCACGTAACCTTTCTTTCATCTCTTCAAGTTTGTCTCTCAGGCTCTTTACCGACATCACTATTTTCTGCAGCTGATCTTCTCTCTTTATTATTTCCGCCCATTCAACTTCCATTCTGTTCTTTTCACTTAGTAAGCCTTCTCTGTCTCTGTCCATGACGTTCTTCATGTCCTCCAGCTGTTTTCTTTCACTCTCAATGTCTTGTTTTGCTCTCCTGAGTTGTTCCTTCAGCTCCTCAAGCTCTTGTCTTTCTTTTGCCACTGCAGTCTTGCTGGTTTCCATGACGTTCTTCATTTCCTCCAGCTGTTTTCTTTCACTCTCAATGTCTTGCTTTTCTCTACTGAGTCGCTCCTTCAGCTCCTCTAGTTCTTGTCTTTCTTCTGCCACTGCAGTCTTGCTGGTTTCCATGGCGTTCTTCATGTCCTCCAGCTGTTTTCTTTCACTCTCAATGTCTTGTTTTGCTCTCCTGAGTTGTTCCTTCAGCTCCTCCAGTCCTTGTCTTTCTTCTGCCACTGCAGTCTTGCTGGTTTCCAGTTGTTGTTGCAGTTTTGTGAGATCATTTTCTTTGACTTGTTGTTCTCTTTCTTTCAAGGTGATGGTGTTCAGAGCAATTACAAGCTTCTGTCTGTCTGATTGAACCTGAAGAATCACATCTTTAATGATGCTGTTCTGTGTGTTGATGTCAAACAACAGACTGTCTGCTTGCCCTGTCTTCTCTTGCAGCTCAGTCTTTAACTTCTCTAATTTGTCTTTACCCTCTTTCATAACTTGATACAACATATCAGACTGGATTTGTATGTTATTGTTTGTCATTTCTAACTTCAACCTTTTTTCAGTGAGCTTCTCATTTTCTCTGTTCACATCATTTCTTTCGTCTTCAATTTGCTTCTTCAAGACACGAAGAGTTTGATTTTCTAAGTCCAACTTTTGCTTCCATTGAGTTTTCATGGATTGTGTCTGGATGACATATTTGACATTGTACTTATCAGGCCTTCCTTTTCCCTCTGGAATAAGTCCACACATGATCTGGGCGTTTCCATGCAACTATTTAGTTCTGTGAGCTTGTGCTCACATTCATTAGCCATCAACAGTAAATTGTCATTATCTTGTTGCATCTTTTCCAATTTGGTATTCAGGTTTTCACGTAACCTTTCTTTCATCTCTTCAAGTTTGTCTCTCAGGCTCTTTACCGACATCACTATTTTCTGCAGCTGATCTTCTCTCTTTATTATTTCCGCCCATTCAACTTCCATTCTGTTCTTTTCACTTAGTAAGCCTTCTCTGTCTCTGTCCATGACGTTCTTCATGTCCTCCAGCTGTTTTCTTTCACTCTCAATGTCTTGTTTTGCTCTCCTGAGTTGTTCCTTCAGCTCCTCAAGCTCTTGTCTTTCTTTTGCCACTGCAGTCTTGCTGGTTTCCATGACGTTCTTCATTTCCTCCAGCTGTTTTCTTTCACTCTCAATGTCTTGCTTTTCTCTACTGAGTCGCTCCTTCAGCTCCTCTAGTTCTTGTCTTTCTTCTGCCACTGCAGTCTTGCTGGTTTCCATGGCGTTCTTCATGTCCTCCAGCTGTTTTCTTTCACTCTCAATGTCTTGTTTTGCTCTCCTGAGTTGTTCCTTCAGCTCCTCCAGTCCTTGTCTTTCTTCTGCCACTGCAGTCTTGCTGGTTTCCAGTTGTTGTTGCAGTTTTGTGAGATCATTTTCTTTGACTTGTTGTTCTCTTTCTTTCAAGGTGATGGTGTTCAGAGCAATTACAAGCTTCTGTCTGTCTGATTGAACCTGAAGAATCACATCTTTAATGATGCTGTTCTGTGTGTTGATGTCAAACAACAGACTGTCTGCTTGCCCTGTCTTCTCTTGCAGCTCAGTCTTTAACTTCTCTAATTTGTCTTTACCCTCTTTCATAACTTGATACAACATATCAGACTGGATTTGTATGTTATTGTTTGTCATTTCTAACTTCAACCTGTTTTCAGTGAGCTTCTCATTTTCTCTGTTCACATCATTTCTTTCGTCTTCAATTTGCTTCTTCAAGACACGAAGAGTTTGATTTTCTAAGTCCAACTTTTGCTTCCATTGAGTTTTCATGGATTGTGTCTGGATGAACATATTTGACATTGTACTTATCAGGCCTTCCTTTTCCCTCTGGAATAAGTCCACACATGATCTGGCGTTTTCCATGCAACTATTTAGTTCTGTGAGCTTGTGCTCACATTCATTGGCCATCAACAGTAAATTGTCATTATCTTGTTGCATCTTTTCCAATTTGGTATTCAGGTTTTCACGTAACCTTTCTTTCATCTCTTCAAGTTTGTCTCTCAGGCTCTTTACCGACATCACTATTTTCTGCAGCTGATCTTCTCTCTTTATTATTTCCGCCCATTCAACTTCCATTCTGTTCTTTTCACTTAGTAAGCCTTCTCTGTCTGTCCATGACGTTCTTCATTTCCTCCAGCTGTTTTCTTTCACTCTCAATGTCTTGTTTTGATCTCCTGAGTTTTTCCTTCAGCTCCTCCAGCTCTTGTCTTTCTTCTGTCACTGCAGTCTTGCTGGTTTCCATGACGTTCTTCATTTCCTCCAGCTGTTTTCTTTCACTCTCAGTGTCTTGCTTTTCTCTACTGAGTCGCTCCTTCAGCTCCTCCAGTTCTCTGTCTTTCTTCTGCCACTGCAGTCTTGCTGGTTTCCAGTTGTTGTTGCAGTTTTATTTCCATGACGTTCTTCATTTCCTCCAGCTGTTTTCTTTCACTCTCAATGTCTTGTTTTGATCTCCTGAGTTGTTCCTTCAGCTCCTCTAGTTCTTGTCTTTCTTCTGCCACTGCATTCTTGCTGGTTTCCATGACGTTCTTCATTTCCTCCAGCTGTTTTCTTTCACTCTCAGTGTCTTGCTTTTCTCTACTGAGTCGCTCCTTCAGCTCCTCTAGTTCTTGTCTTTCTTTTGCCACTGCAGTCTTGCTGGTTTCCATGACGTTCTTCATTTCCTCCAGCTGTTTTCTTTCACTCTCAATGTCTTGCTTTTCTCTACTGAGTCGCTCCTTCAGCTCCTCTAGTTCTTGTCTTTCTTCTGCCACTGCAGTCTTGCTGGTTTCCATGGCGTTCTTCCATGTCCTCCAGCTGTTTTCTTTCTCTCTCAATGTCTTGTTTTGCTCTCCTGAGTTGTTCCTTCAGCTCCTCCAGTCCTTGTCTTTCTTCTGCCACTGCAGTCTTGCTGGTTTCCAGTTGTTGTTGCAGTTTTGTGAGATCATTTTCTTTCACTTGTTGTTCTCTTTCTTTCAAGGTGATGGTGTTCAGAGCAATTACAAGCTTCTGTCTGTCTGATTGAACCTGAAGAATCACATCTTTAATGATGCTGTTCTGTGTGTTGATGTCAAACAACAGACTGTCTGCTTGCCCTGTCTTCTCTTGCAGCTCAGTCTTTAACTTCTCTAATTTGTCTTTACCCTCTTTCATAACTTGATACAACATATCAGACTGGATTTGTATGTTATTGTTTGTCATTTCTAACTTCAACCTGTTTTCAGTGAGCTTCTCATTTTCTCTGTTCACATCATTTCTTTCATCTTCAATTTGCTTCTTCAAGACACGAAGAGTTTGATTTTCTAAGTCCAACTTTTGCTTCCATTGAGTTTTCATGGATTGTGTCTGGATGAACATATTTGACATTGTACTTATCAGGCCTTCCTTTTCCCTCTGGAATAAGTCCACACATGATCTGGCGTTTTCCATGCAACTATTTAGTTCTGTGAGCTTGTGCTCACATTCATTGGCCATCAACAGTAAATTGTCATTATCTTGTTGCATCTTTTCCAATTTGGTATTCAGGTTTTCACGTAACCTTCCATTCATCTCTTCAAGTTTGTCTCTCAGGCTCTTTACCGACATCACTATTTTCTGCAGCTGATCTTCTCTCTTTATTATTTCCGCCCATTCAACTTCCATTCTGTTCTTTTCACTTAGTAAGCCTTCTCTGTCTCTGTCCATGACGTTCTTCATTTCCTCCAGCTGTTTTTTTCACTCTCAATGTCTTGTTTTGCTCTCCTGAGTTGTTCCTTCAGCTCCTCCAGCTCTTGTCTTTCTTCTGTCCTGCAGTCTTGCTGGTTTCCATGACGTTCTTCATTTCCTCCAGCTGTTTTCTTTCACTCTCAGTGTCTTGCTTTTCTCTACTGAGTCGCTCCTTCAGCTCCTCCAGTTCTTGTCTTTCTTCTGCCACTGCGGTCTTGCTGGTTTCCATGACGTTCTTCATTTCCTCCAGCTGTTTTCTTTCACTCTCAACGTCTTGTTTTGATCTCCTGAATTGTTCCTTCAGCTCCTCTAGTCCTTGTCTTTCTTCTGCCACTGCAGTCTTGCTGGTTTCCATTTCTTGTTGCAGTTTTGTTTCCATGACGTTCTTCATTTCCTCCAGCTGTTTTCTTTCACTCTCAATGTCTTGCTTTTCTCTACTGAGTCGCTCCTTCAGCTCCTCTAGTTCTTGTCTTTCTTCTGCCACTGCAGTCTTGCTGGTTTCCATGACGTTCTTCATTTCCTCCAGCTGTTTTCTTTCACTCTCAATGTCTTGTTTTGATCTCCTGAGTTTTTCCTTCAGCTCCTCCAGTCCTTGTCTTTCTTCTGCCACTGCAGTCTTGCTGGTTTCCATTTTTTGTTGCAGTTTTGTTTCCATGACGTTCTTCATTTCCTCCAGCTGTTTTCTTTCACTCTCAATGTCTTGTTTTGCTCTCCGGAGTTGTTCCTTCAGCTCCTCTAGTTCTTGTCTTTCTTCTTCCACTGCAGTCTTGCTGGTTTCCATGACGTTCTTCATTTTCCAGCTGTTTTCTTTCACTCTCAATGTCTTGCTTTTCTCTCCTGAGTTGTTCCTTCAGCTCCTCCAGCTCTTGTCTTTCTTTTACCACTGCAGTCTTGCTGGTTTCCATGGCATTCTTCATGTCCTCCAGCTGTTTTTTCTTTCTCACTCTGAACATCTTGCTTTGATCTCCTGAGTTGTTCCTTCAGCTCCTCCAGCTCTTGTCTTTCTTCTGCCACTGCAGTCTTGCTGGTTTCCAGTTGTTGTTGCAGTTTTGTGAGATCATTTTCTTTCACTTGTTGTTCTCTTTCTTTCAAGGTGATGGTGTTCAGAGCAATTACAAGCTTCTGTCTGTCTGATTGAACCTGAAGAATCACATCTTTAATGATGCTGTTCTGTGTGTTGATGTCAAACAACAGACTGTCTGCTTGCCCTGTCTTCTCTTGCAGCTCAGTCTTTAACTTCTCTAATTTGTCTTTACCCTCTGTCATAACTTGATACAACATATCAGACTGGATTTGTATGTTATTGTTTGTCATTTCTAACTTCAACCTGTTTTCAGTGAGCTTCTCATTTTCTCTGTTCACATCATTTCTTTCATCTTCAATTTGCTTCTTCAAGACACGAAGAGTTTGATTTTCTAAGTCCAACTTTTGCTTCCATTGAGTTTTCATGGATTGTGTCTGGATGAACATATTTGACATTGTACTTATCAGGCCTTCCTTTTCCCTCTGGAATAAGTCCACACATGATCTGGCGTTTTCCATGCAACTATTTAGTTCTGTGAGCTTGTGCTCACATTCATTGGCCATCAACAGTAAATTGTCATTATTTTGTTGCATCTTTTCCAATTTGGTATTCAGGTTTTCACGTAACCTTTCTTTCATCTCTTCAAGTTTGTCTCTCAGGCTCTTTACCGACATCACTATTTTCTGCAGCTGATCTTCTCTCTTTATTATTTCCGCCCATTCAACTTCCATTCTGTTCTTTTCACTTAGTAAGCCTTCTCTGTCTCTGTCCATGACGTTCTTCATGTCCTCCAGCTGTTTTCTTTCACTCTCAACGTCTTGTTTTGATCTCCTGAGTTGTTCTTTCAGCTCCTCCAGCTCTTGTCTTTCTTCTGCCACTGCAGTCTTGCTGGTTTCCATGGCATTCTTCATGTCCTCCAGCTGTTTTCTTTCACTCTCAACATCTTGTTTTGATCTCCTGAGTTGTTCCTTCAGCTCCTCCAGCTCTTGTCTTTCTTCTGCCACTGCAGTCTTGCTGGTTTCCATTTCTTGTTGCAGTTTTGTTTCCATGACGTTCTTCATTTCCTCCAGCTGTTTTCTTTCACTCTCAATGTCTTGCTTTTCTCTACTGAGTCGCTCCTTCAGCTCCTCTAGTTCTTGTCTTTCTTCTGCCACTGCAGTCTTGCTGGTTTCCATGACGTTCTTCATTTCCTCCAGCTGTTTTCTTTCACTCTCAATGTCTTGTTTTGCTCTTCTGCGTTGTTCCTTCAGCTCCTCCAGCTCTTGTCTTTCTTTTGCCACTGCAGTCTTGCTGTTTTCCATGACGTTCTTCATGTCCTCCAGCTGTTTTCTTTCACTCTCAATGTCTTGCTTTTCTCCCCTGAGTGTTCCTTAAGCTCCTCCAGTCCTGTCTTTCTTCTGCCACTGCAGTCTTGCTGTTTTCCATGACGTTCTTCATTTCCTCCAGCTGTTTTCTTTCACTCTCAATGTCTTGTTTTGCTCTCCTGAGTTGTTCCTTCAGCTCCTCCAGCTCTTGTCTTTTTTCTGCCACTGCAGTCTTGCTGTTTTCCATGACGTTCTTCATGTCCTCCAGCTGTTTTCTTTCACTCTCAATGTCTTGCTTTTCTCCCCTGAGTTGTTCCTTAAGCTCCTCAGTTCCTTGTCTTTCTTCTGCCACTGCAGTCTTGCTGGTTTCCATGACGTTCTTCATTTCCTCCAGCTGTTTTCTTTCACTCTCAATGTCTTGCTTTTCTTTCCTGAGTTGTTCCTTCAGCTCCTCTAGTCCTTGTCTTTCTTCTGCCACTGCAGTCTTGCTGGTTTCATGACTTTCATTTCCTCCAGCTGTTTTCTTTCACTCTCAATGTCTTGTTTTGCTCTCCTGAGTTGTTCCTTCAGCTCCTCCAGTTCTTGTCTTTCTTCTGCCACTGCAGTCTTGCTGGTTTCCAGTTGTTGTTGCAGTTTTGTGAGATCATTTTCTTTGACTTGTTGTTCTCTTTCTTTCAAGGTGATGGTGTTCAGAGCAATTACAAGCTTCTGTCTGTCTGATTGAACCTGAAGAATCACATCTTTAATGATGCTTCTGTGTGTTGATGTCAAACAACAGACTGTCTGCGTGCCCTGTCTTCTCTTGCAGCTCAGTCTTTAGCTTCTCTAACTTGTCTCTACCCTCTTTCATCACTTGATACAACATATCAGACTGGATTTGTATGTTATTTTTTGTCATTTCTAACTTTAACTTGTTGTCATTGAGCTTCTCATTTTCTCTTTTCAGATATTTTCTTTCCTTTTCAATCTCCCTGGTTATTCCAACATCAATCAATTTCCTTTTTTCTCTTTGAAGCTGTAATTTCATTATCTCCAGTTCGTCTCTCTCTATATGAATCCTCTCAAGCCTTTGGTCGAGCTCCTTTTTCAGCTTCTGTTTTTCTCTGTTTAGTCGAACTTTTTCTTCTTTCTTATTTTTCAATCTAGTTTTTAACTCTTTTTCTTTATTAATTGATCTTTTGAGACCCCGGTGATATTGCCTCTTTTCAATTTTTAAGTCATATCTTGATATTTTCACTTCCATTTTTTCTTTTTTAATTTGTTTCTGGCTAGTCTCCACCTCTTTTCTTTGATTTTGGGTATCATCCCACATTTTCATCTGTTCCTTTTCACTGTTTGCTTGTAAAATCTTGTTTTTAAGTCCCATGGTTAACTTGTATTTTATTCTGACCAGTTTGTCTCTCGCAATCTTGCTTTCAAGTTTTAATATTTTCATTTCTTCTGTTTGTTTTACCAAACGAGATTTTACATCTTCCAGAATTTCTGCTTCTGTTTTTAATTTTTCAAAAACCTGAATAACATTTTCCTTCATGTTTTTCAGGTCCTGGGTTCCCTTCATGTGTTGTTGTTCCATTTTCGTGATAAGAGATGTCTTGAGTTTGATACTCTGCTTGTCATCCTCCAGCTCCCTCTTCTGTTGTTGCAACTTTACCTTTAATAGTTCTAACTCATCCCTCTCTCTCATCGTTTTTTCCAGTCTACGATCTAATTCTTTGCTTTTCTTTCTCATCTCTCTCTTCATTATTTCCCTTTCTTTTTGCAATTCATTCCATATTGTTATACCTTCCTCCTTTTTTCTCTGGCAATTTTTAAATGCCCGGATATTTTCTTTTTTTTGTGCTTCAAGTTCTACTTTTAGTAGTTCCAACTCTCTTAATTGTCTTTTGTACATTTGCATACTTTCATCTAGCTCAGATTTTTGGTCATTGATATTTTGACTTAAATCATTCATCTCTTGTATTTTTGCCTCACTCTGCTTTTTTGCTTGTGTCAGTTTCTGCAGTTCTACCTGAATGTTTTTCTGCAGCATCTCAATAGTTTCTTTCTCGTGTTTCAATTGTTCGTGTTCAGTGTTTGTGCGAACTGACATATCCATCATCTGTTTTATGTAATCAGTTAGATCTTTGTTGTCTGATCTAAGTCTGAGAACTTCATTTTCCAGTTCTTCTATTCCCTTTTCCTTTTCCATTTTGGTGAAGTTCTGCAGGTCACTGTCAGCTACAGCCTTTCCCAGACCTCCGTTATCTCTTTTAACATTTTCAGTCACAGATTGTCGACCTCTTTGCTGCCTGATTTCTCTGACTGTCTTTTCAAGAACTGCTTTCTCCTTCATTATGGAAATACAAATGTTTTCTAGTCCTTGTTTTGTTCCCTTAATCATCCGGTTCATATCATCTAAGCTTTGGATTTTTATGTTGGTCTCCTTCATCACGACCTCCAACTTTTCACTATTCTTATCATTTCTTGCAGTAATTTTTTTCATGGAACTCTGAAGGTTTTTTAGTTTATTTAATCTCATCTCAGTTTGACTCTGCATTTTTAATTTGAAAATATTTAATTCATCTTTCTCTCTCAGAATTTCCTCTAACCTTTGTTCCAGTTCTCTTTTCTGTTTTTTGGCTGCAAATTTCATGGCTTTGATGCTGGACATTTCATCTTTCAGATGCATTTCATTTACTCTCATAGTGGTTTGTACAATTTTCAGAAGTTCTTGGAATTCCTTCATGTCCTGTATCAAGTCATCAGCTTCACTATTTTTATGTCTGTGCTCTTTGGTGGTCTTATAGAGTTGAGGCTGATTTTTAGTATTGATTTCCATGAATCCAATAATTTCTTTTGTTTTATGAATCTCTTCTTTCAGTCTTTGGATTCTAGTACTTAGGTCACTCACTTCTTCAGCCTGTGTTGTCAGATCTTCTCTTGAGTCTTTAATTCGTGATGTGATATCGACCTCAGTAGTCACATCGGGCCTCAACGCGGCTTCATCTTCTTGCATCTGCTCCTCATATTCATGTGTTTTATGTTCAAAGACATCGGTGGATCTATTTGCGCTTTCTTCATATTCTGTTTTTTCAAAGTGTCCAATCACTCTTTGCTCCATAATTTCATTCTTGCTTATGTAATTTTCCAGCTCAGTTTTGATTTCTGGTCCGTGGCTCTGCAACTCATTTATTTCTGAAATGATCCTTTTAATTTCTTGATTGTTTTTGTCCATAGTCTCCATGGCATTTGCTACTTCCTCCCTTAAATTTCCCTCCACCTCCTTAAGGCTGAATATCTCAGTTTCTGCTCTTATTATGTCTTTTATGTTTGTTTCTAATTCCGTCTGTTCATCTTCGACTGTTTCTTCATGACCTTCACTCTGCATCTGCAACAAAACATTCTGCTGCTCTTTAATTTCAACAGCAACAGAGTCTGAGCGTCGTTGGCTGTGCACTGAATCCCTCTCCACATATTTCTGGTTGTTGATAGTTCTGGATGAGTATTTGCAGAGATACATCCTCTTTTCTCATTTTGTCCTCTGCGTCATCTCTGTCCATCTGAATTCCAAGCGTGTAGCCTGTGAATGAGTCGTCTTTGCTTCCTGTATCTTGTCCTTGAGATGGTGTCTTCATTGATAACGGCTTTTTGGTTGAAATCCATTTGATGATCTGCATTTTCATGAAAACCAACTTATCCTTAAAGGAAAGAGAAGATTTTTTTGACCAACAATGAATGTGTTCATGGAAAAAATAAGTATCTATATCTATATGTATAATGTCCCAATTTTGACTCAAACCAGAATGTAACAACCTAATTTAAAAAAGTACTGAATGAATACTGAAACATCATGTGCGGTGAGGTTCTTCAGCTCTGGAGGAGTTAATCTAGCACTGATGCTTTATTCTTGCATATCGGAAAAGAGTAACTTAAGAATAATAATCGGGTTATCAGCTTTACTTTATGGGTAAATGAAGCATAAAATGCCTTTTAGCTGCTAGGTAGAGTACAGTCCTGCACAATGTGGACTAGGAGAGGCCCTCCACGAGTTGCATTAAGGCTCTACACACTCATTATTGTGGGAAAAATAAAAGAACATTAGTAAGCTGCAGTCACAAATCTGAAAATGTCATTTGGTAATATACTTGTTTTAAAAATGTCATGATATTATTACGTATATATATATATATATATATACACACACACACATACATACACACACACACATACTGTATAAACAGTATATATATTTACATTTTGGGAAAAATGATAGAACCCAAGTGCTTGTATATGATCAGTCAGAAAGGGCCAATAGGTGCCAGACAGTAGAATGAATGTGGACAGGTGGACGTGATTTTGATAGGATTTTGGAATTACAGCAAGTTATTGGTGAAAAACATCGATCCGAAGAAGAAAGGTGGACTTACCATTAGCTTGTTAGCTTGGTTGCTGCTCTCCTTCATAAGTGTTTGGGCTCTGAGCAACTCTTCTCCGCTCTGGAGAATCTCAGCGGCAGCTTTCTGCATGGTAGCTTTTACCTCAGCCATCCTCACAAACGCGTTTGTTGTGTCTTGCAGCTTTTTCTCGACCTCCTCTTTCTGTCGTTGTATCCTCATCTCCCTTAATTCTAAGTCATCCCGCTCTTGTATGTTCCTCTCCAACCGTTGGTCCAGAACCCGTCTCTGTTTTTTGGCACGAACATTCATCCACTTGATTTGATTCTTTTCTTCTGCAGTTTCTCTCTTGCTTTGGTCTGAATCCTCTCTCACTCTACGCAGCATTTCCCTAATTCCTTCGACTTCCAGAATGACTCTTTTCATGCCGGTTCTCACTTCATCTTCATTGTTTGTCTCCATGCTGTCTTGTCCAAACACATTCCCTGTATCCTGCTCTATTTCTCCGCCAGCTTCTGCTCCACTGCTCATTCCAACGGTGCTTTCCAGCACCTCCCAAAGTCTTTTCTTCTCTTCCAGGATTGTAAAGAGTCTAATGTTGGCGGTCAAAAACTCTGTTTTGCCTTCTGTTTCTATTATTCTGCTCTCAAGCGTTGCAGCTGGGACGTCCTGAACATCTCTGATTTCCGTCCACCTCTGTTTCGTCTTGTTGATGCTTACGTTCATACTGTGTTTCAAGTGCTTGATTAAGCTTCTCTGTTGCATCACATCCTCTTTATTTCTCTCGAGCTCTTGCTTCAGGTCTGACATGGTTTTCTCCATTTGTTCTCTGGCTTGATTGGCCTCCAGCATGATCTTCTCATTTTTCTTGACCAGATTTAACAGACTTTCAGCCGTCACTCTCTCAATCAACTCTTTTCTTTGCTTGTTTGCTTCTACAGGTTCTTCAAGGCCTTGAAAATTCTGTGAATGGGTCCGAACATACTGGAGCAGCTTGTCTTGTGCAGTCTTAATCTCCAGGTATTGTCTTTCTAGAGCTTCCCTCTCATGGTAAATAGCTGCTTGTATGTTCTGAAGCTGATTCGCTTCTCGACTGGCATCAGCTTTGTGTTTCTTCAGTTTGTCCATGACGTTCTCCAGCTGTAGTCTTAGTTCTTCTATCAATGCGCCTCTCTCGTGTTTTTCAGCCATCAACACATCAATGACATCCTGTTGCTGCTTTGTCAGTTTCTTCAGAGTGGCAGCTTCATTTCTGGCTCTTTGCGTCTCCTCCCACAGTTGTTCAACCTCCTCCACCACTTGGTTTTCCAGCTGTCTTTGCTTTTGAAGGATTTCTTTTCTGGACTTCATGTTTTCTGAATGCTGGGTGTTCTCCATTCTCCACCGTGGTTCCCTCACAGCCATCCTGCAGGGCGGATCCCTATTCTCTATTGATCAATAAAGCAGACATAGTATCCATGAAAACATACGTGTCTTTATCATATTTAAAGAGTATCTCTGGTCAGAGTCTGAGTCGTTATCAGGCTAACATCCTAAAGTCAAGAGGGGGGAAATATTATTATCATATATTAACATCTGTAGACTCTCACACATGTCTGCTCTGATTATTCAGACTTCTTTCATCCTGAGCTCCTCACCTATGTAACCAGCTTATCTGCAGTTAGTTATATAGAAGGTGACTGGTTCATCTCCAGGGTCAGTGGAAGGTTTACACGTGATCCCACGTGACACTGTCACCATTAATGGCCTTTGAGGCCCTGAACGTGACCTTTCGGGTCTGGTGTTTGGCGAGAGTTGCCGAGCACCACGTCATCATCATCATCATCATCTTCCTCACCAGCTGTGATGGAAATTCACAGGACTTTTAAGAAGATCTGGGAGCAGCAAAGATAAGAGAGTTCAATACATCAGCACCAAGCTACTGTGCTGTCTGAGGGGGCGTCTAGAATAACCTGGACTCCAAAAACTAAAGAAACTGGACCAACAGTCAAGTTTAAAAATAGTAGTGAAATCGGTCCTGATTATTTTTTAAGTTTATTAAAATCAGCATTATTAAACTAGCAATTCCTACTCTTGATCCTTTGTGATCTGTAGTACGAGACTGATGCACAGAGTTTTATATTTAATGGTAAATGTTTAGTTCTGACGATACTTGAAAAATTAAAATTCAAAAGAAAGCATACGACAAATAAATAAATGCAAATTTGAAATACAGATTAAAAGAAAAAAACACTAATAAACCAAATGAACAATCAACCTGACCTTCCTACACTCCTTCTATATATCTACATGAGATTAAATGAGTTCTACTTTTAACGTTGCCAGGTTCTGACCCAGTTCTCAGGCCTCCCCCAGGAGAAACCAGGAGCACTACAGGAACACCTGTGGCACCTTTTGCTGCCTCTCACCTTAAAACACGTCCAGGAAAGTCTTTCAGAGTTTAAACCCTTGAAAGAACCCACCATGATCAGAAAGTTGACGCACTTTTCAAACACAATCAACAAAAAAAACTCCAGATTTTCTTTATGCTTGACAAGAAAAAGGTTGCAATTGGGTGTGATTCGGGTTCTTTAACGATCGCTTCAGCCTGTGAGGAACTGCTTCACAAAGGTCCAACATGAATCTGCCCGTGTTTTAGAAATGATTATTTAAAACGGCCCAAACGAGCAGCTAGAAGGTGAATCCTCAACTGACCAAAATGATCTCTCCCGCTTTGGTCTTTGTTTTAATGACTTCAACAGGTCCGTTGAACTCCTACCATAGATTTTGGTGTCCTGAGTTGTGAAGCGTCAGTCCAACCGTCCAGCTGCAGCAGCTCTTCGTGGGTTTGGGCCTCTGCAGGAACGGAGTCGATCTCGACTGGACCTCTGAAAACAGGATCATCTCCCCTCTGCAGACCACCAAATACGCCCTGGCTGCCAGATAAATGCCAAACCCTCACAAGTGTAGTCTGCCTTTGACTGATAAGAGGGCTGTGAACGCTACCCCCTAACACACACACACACACACACACACACACACACACGCACGCACACACACACACGTGCATATAAATATAACAGGGCCTTTGTGTTATAATGCGTTATAAAGCATTTAATTACACAAAATATGGTCTGTTGCATGCTCAGCTGTGAGAAATACAGAATTTCCGGTGTTTAGTGGTGGGTTTGGGAACTCTGTCCTGCATTTCTTCTTCTGTGGTGCCCCTATGAAAGTGATGGCGATCCCTCCGCCTCTCCCCTTCTGGCACATTACTCTCATGGGAGAGGTGGGTGTCAGTTCAGATTAGTTACGTTTGGTTCTGTGTTCATCCATTTATGTATTCTAATTGATCGTTTAATATGTTTGTTTATTCATGTTAGAAGTACAATAGAAACATACCAGCACTTAAACATGATGTTTAGACAGTGTTGACCGCTAGCTTACTCGCCATGACGAGTCTCGCTAATGTTCGTCTTCCCGCCTTTTCTGTGTTTAGGAACTGGAGCGGGCTGCTAACTATCAATCAATTATATTATTATTTGTTGCTGCCAGAATAAAGAGAATCCTGGACACGAGAGTCTCATTAAAACCAACGCAGAGTTCCACCAGTAACATAAACACATCCTCAATTACTACCAATTACTTCTACAACTATTACCATGACTACCAGTACTATTATAGTACTACTTTTACTACCAGTTATACAAAATTATGATGTTAATAGTAATAACACAAATTTTTATTACTATTATTGTTGTTATTGGTGATTTTCTTGAACACTGAATGTATTAGCTCTTGATGTTGAAAAAAAAAACAATTCTTTATTTAATTGTGCTTAATGAAGTGATACATTAATGAATAATAATAAGTTATAGAAGTTCAGAATGGTCGGGGGTGCATTACTTATAGGTGTAACAATGGTAAATTTACCTGTTAAATGTGTTTATGCTAATGAGCAGAAGCGCGACCGCCCTTTTTTCTACACCCACGCTGCTGTTGTGTATCATTTCCGGTAAAATATTACTTGTTGGTTGAGTCTGAAAAAGGAGTTGTGTCGATTCATGTGGGATCGCCCCGCTCCTCCCCTCTGCACGAGCTGCGTCAAGTGTCAGTGTGACACAACATCAGCACAGGAAGTTCTCTTCAAAATAAGAGCCTGGGCTGTCTTTCCAGGATATGAGAGCACTGGAAGGCAAAGTCCCGAGGAATCCTCATTCATCCAGTGACGTCTCACAGGATAGACGTGGTCATTTAAAATAAAGAACAGAGTGTTTCCACTCTGAGGAGAGGATTCTTCAGTTCTGACTAACTTTGTGGAAGATGAAGGTGTGAAGAAGCCTCATGACAGTTAAAAAGACCGCTTTTCAAAATTAGCCATTTAATAGCAACAGCTTGACTTCATAATACAATTCAGTGCAATTCAGCGCAACACAACAGTAAGAAAAGATCATTTCTTCAGTCCAACAGAATACTATTGTGTTTATTTGGGCTCAACATGGTTGATGTTTTACAATAATAATGCTGTAACTATCCTTTAAACTTCAAACCCCATGATAGAACTGTTGTTTTTTGTTTTAATTTGCAGACTGCATAGGCAAATACAAAATAACAGCATGTTTTGTAAAAAAAAATATTTTTTTTATATCCAGCTAAGTAAGTTTATATCTGATTCTGATACTTTATGTATTAAAACACAGAGATAAAAAAAAAAAAAAAAAAACATCCGCATATTTGGACTAACTTTAAAACAACTGGTCTTTTACTGGGAGGCACCGTTTTCCCTGGGGTGAGATGTTCTGATCTTTCTGCATCAGCCTCACCCACAACACAGAGCTATGATGCTTGTTTTTAATTTTGGAGTTATGCAAATGCAACATTTGGGCATTACTACAACTCCCAGAGAAAGAGTAGGGGGGGGGGAAACCCTTTTTAAAAAAATATGGATTGCAAACAAAGAAATTTAGTCTTTATCGTGCTTATTTACTATTTACCAAGTGCGTCCGTGGAAGAGTGGCTGGGTCAGTCAAAGGCAGGAGGCCTTTATTGCTGTGAGCGCAGGTTCTTTCCCTCTCAGCTCTGTAAACTTGACTTTGACGGCATCTGCACCGACAGCCAATGGGTGTCTGGTTGCCTCTGTCATCGACTTTGCTCAGTTCCTGGAAAATATTGCTTCATCCTTCCTTCGGCCCGCCTACCGCCGGAACAGAGCCGTCAAGCTCGGCAAAAAACAGGCGTCTTCAACCGGAAACAGCGCTCCCTTCAAATTAAGAGACCTGACGCCGCGTTGTCGGCTGCCAAGTACAATTCCAAAAAAACAAAAAATCGAGCACGGCGTCACTAACTTAAACACTCCTTCCGGTTTTACAGTTCGATTAAATACACACAAAGCCACGATTAGGGCGATTGAAGCGACACGATTTGGTTCGAAAGAGAGGCTGCTTTAAAGTGGATGTGACATTGTGCGTAATGCGTAACTTTACACTCACGTCGCTGTACAAAACACAGGGCAGAGACCTCCCAGCTTCAGCAAACTCTTCCGATACCAACAAGGGAACAGCTTTTGTCATGCAGCCACGGAATAGAGAATCCCTCGTAACGATTTAACCCGCTTTCCCAGGCTGGACACTTTTCCTGGCTCTTTTCCTCCGGACTCTTTGACACCGCTCAGTTTGTGCGAGCTGGATGTGGACCGAGTGGATCAGGGATCCCAGCACACATTCCCTGGTGGTTTGGTAAGTTGGGACTTTCGGGGTTTTTGAACTGGTCTTTTCTTTCTTTCTTTTTGAATTGCCATCCACTTTTACCGAATCTCCCATCGCCAATTAGCAGAACTTGTTGGAGTTCCTTCTGCACATCCATGAATTGAGCCCACAGGACGGTGCTGCCATGAGTCCAAACTCTGAGTAACATCAGATCACTTGGAAGCAATAACACAACCAGCACAGGTAGAAAAACACGGAGGAAAGCAGAGACTTATCTTAAACTCTGCTCGAGTGTAATCTGATTACATGTGATTTAGCCATTGAGTCATGAATTAATAATGGGGGGACATGACGGTGATTTGTGGAGACCTGATGGGAGAAAGCAGGAAAATGTAACAGTAATAAACCAAGAGTCAACCACATGTCAGCCACTTTTGCTTCCTCGGCTGTTTTCGGCTGTGCCAAACACGTAATGACATTTTTAAATCTGACTGTAATCTGCTCTGTCTTGCCTCTTGTCTTCCAGGACATAGGACATGGCAGCGGCTCTCAACGGGCGAAACCCGGGCGGACGTGGCCCCAATCGAAGCAAGGGTCGAATTCTGGGCATCATCGACGCCATCCAGGATGCAGTGGGACCGCCGAAGCAACCCGCTGCTGACCGGAGGACTGTGGAGAAAACCTGGAAGCTCATGGATAAAGTTGTGAGTCTGCAGGACGGACAGCGCACGTTTCTACTGATCACAAGATGGTCTGATGGCCTGCGACCCAGTCCCAGAGCAGAAGTCATTATTCAGAGGGATTCTCATATCAGTATTTACATTTGTGCGTTGAAAAATGAGCGGGAAAACATCAAGCTGCTGCTGGATTGATAATATTTCCTTTCTAAATAATCAAGGAAGCTAATTAATAATGAGGTCTCAGTCGGTATTTCTTAATCCTCCATGCCAACACTGTCTGTTATTGTTGTGAGAGTAACAATAGTTGGAAGATGCTTTTGCTGGCGTTCATTTAAATTCACACAGCAGATGCTGCAAAACAAGAAGTTAATCAGTTGAGAATAATTAGCTTCCTCCAGGATCTCATTGGGCCGCAGCTTTTTGCTTAATCTTGTGTTTGTTTTCCAGCACACGTTACAGTTATTCTATTATATCTGGGCACTTGTTATCTTTTTATTAGCAGCATTCATTTACGCTTGTTTCATCACTTCAAAGCCATTTATTATTCTGTTGTTCCTCCCACAGAAAGAGTTGCACTATGGACGTGCACATTTTTAGGCTGCTGCTGGTCACTTGTTGGGTCAGAGTGTCAGTTTGTCCTTTTGATGGCGCAGGTCCGTCTCTGCCAGAACCCCAGGCTCCAGCTGAAGAACAGTCCTCCGTACATCCTGGACATTCTGCCCGATGCCTACCAGCATCTGCGGCTTATTCTGGGCAAATACGAGGAGAACCAGCGGCTGACCCAGCTGAGTGAGAACGAGTACTTTAAAATCTACATCGACAGCCTCATGAAGAAATCCAAACGAGCCATCCGACTGTTCAAGGAGGGGAAGGAGAGGATGTACGAGGAGCAGTCCCAGGACAGGTAACGCAGCTCCCCTCGCTCTCTCGCCCCTGGCGTTCTGTCTGCTCTCATTAGTACGCTTTTGTTTGAAGGAGCCTTAAAGCTCTCTGAGGTGTCCCGCTTTGAAACATTAAAGTCTTTAGGGTTGTTTTTTACCATGAAAAACGATGACTACAACATCCTGTTGCTGTAGGTGTTCACCTGTGTGTTGTGGTGGCCCTGGAGTGTTCCCGGGGTGGGCGGTAGCTTGACTAGATCAGAGTTGGGGATGGAGCTCTGAGCCCTGATGTTGCCTGATGTTGTTCCGTGAGCTTTTCAAACGGGGAAGCTGAAATCAGCTTTTTCCGCCGGCCGTCGGTAGAAGTGTGAGGAAAATCACGGTCAGCTCCATAAGCAGACGGGTGTGGTTCTGCTCATACACGCAACCTGGTGGGCCTGTAGTTTCCTAGTTTATCTGAATATTTTTAGAAACTGGAACACCGCAGCTGTGTGTGTGCGTGTGCGTGAAATAACCGAAGATGCATCTTTCAAGCTGCTCAATATTGACGACGTCTATTCAGGACAAGCAGAGAAAATCCGCCTCTTTCTCGAGTTTGCTGATGCTTTTTCCTTGTTCTGCTCTTCACCGGCGTGAGAGCATCCAAAAACCTGAGGTTTCATCTTTGATCACATTCACCCTGGTGACGTCACGTTACCAGCAAATAATTCCTCAAGGTGGACCATGAAGTTAGTGGAAGCATCACGCAGATGTGCTGACGTGCACTCAGGACCGTCGTCAATATTCCTGATGTCAGAGATGTTCCCTGCTGCAGCATGGGCGTCCTGTCCCGCTGTAAACATCTGGCACGCGGTCTTTGCTTCCACCAGCCTGCCGCGATGGTGACACAGAAACCCGCCTGACTCACTCGTGTGGGAGGTGAAGACAGAGAAGTGAGAGAAGGGAGACGTGGGGAGGAGAGGAGGCCGGGGCAAACTCAGCAGAAATCGCTGTTTCGGTCACCGCTGGCGATGCGGCTGCAGCTTCAGGGCGCAGAAAGTAGCGCCGAAAAGCGCTAACCGCCGACGTGACGCGCGAAAAACGGCGTCCCGGCTCACAGGGGGGCACGGCGTCCTCCGTCCCGGCGTTTTGGAAGCGTCTCCAGATCCGTTTGTGGACGAGGTCGGAGCAGAATTGATGAGGGGCGTCAGAAGCCGTCGCCGGCCCTTGTTTGTCTTGGAGGGGCAGCGAGGATGTGGGATCCTCCGGTGGTCGTCAGGAGCTCTCTGAGTGTGCAGAGCAGGGAGGAAAATCCCCACGCTCTTTACATCCTGTTCATATACTGGATTTCCTCTGTAGTTGTCCTCTGAAACACACACACAGTTCAGCGTGTGCAGACTCCACAGCTCTTTAACTGTTCCAGGAAAACGACGCCGCAGCAGCAGCAGCAGCAGAGAGGGTCGGACACTCATCACGTACTCGCTGGAGTTGGAATCTTTTAGGTTTCAGCTGTAAATGCAGCGTCCTGCCAGCATGATCTCATCATGGTTAGAGCGGAACAGACCTGGGGTCAGATTAATGAGCGCTCCTGGATCTGAGAGGCTCACACACACACACGTGTGATTTCACGAAGCTCCTCTCATTGTAGGAACAGTTTGGGTGACATTGGGCTTGTTATCAAGGTCACAGCTGGAGGTCAGATTGTCCACAGCGTCCTCAGACAAAGAGGCTTGAGCGGTGATCTCACATATGGTGTCACATGTGTCTCCGGGGACGACGGTGCCCACGCGTGACCTGCTGTCTTTGTCCCTGTTTCATGGGTTCGGCGACCAGCTGGGCTCGTGGCCAAGCCTTTCTTTTCCTGCTGCTTCCTGTTTTACACCATCTGATGTTGGATCTGGATCTTTTCGCTACGTGTGTCTTGTCCTTATTTCCTGACCACCCGATCCAATATCTGCTGCTCTGGGTTCTGCGTTCTGGTCGAGGCAGGGATGTGATGTAAAGCCCAACCACAAAGTGCTCTTCCTGTAGGCTAACAAAGAGAATGCGAGCTTTCTGTTCTTGTTAGCGGCGTTCATATTTCTTTGGGTTAATTGTGTTTGGCCCTCCAGGGTTCTCTGCCAGTTGAGCCTGTTGAGCTATTGTAGATTTCCTATTTTCTTTTTAATTGAAAATCCCTCTGATGTACATTTGTTCTTATTAAATCCGAAAAGCCGGTTTCTTTGACAGCTAATCTCAAATTCTGTTCCGTTACTATTTTTATAAATTCACGGGCGTTTATAAATCGGGGCTCCAAAGTGGCGTCGTGTACTTGCACATTTGACACAATCATTTAGGCTCCCTGACCTTCATGGTTGGGATACAGTTTACACACACACACACACACGCGCGTGCCGGTCATGCTAGAGCCAGCGGACACACACCTCAAGCGATTTCCACGCTAGAGTAATTTACAGGCAGCCTGACAGCTTTGGCTCCAGCAGCTTCCTAAAGTGATTGTCTCTAAATCAGCTGGATTAAAAGTGCGCCCGTTTAGTCAACTTGCAGACTGCTGCAGATCAGACAGTCTGAACTCAGCCCACTTCCCCACTCGCCCTTATCAGGTTCCGGGTAACCTTTGATTGTCACTGCTCAGACCAGTTTTGAAGAACTCCGTCTGCGTTGTCGGGTTTTTGTGGCCTACTGCGGTGAAAATACTTGAGTGAGCTGCGAGCTTTTAGCACAGAACACCGACAGGAAACTTAGTCAGCATCAAACAAGGGGGAACTCAACCGTTTTAAGCAAATATTCTATTCAGGATGTGTCGGCTCCAGAAATACCAAGAGACAGTTTGGTTCCGTTTGAATGACCGTTTTTAGCTAGAAATTCATTAGTCGCCGCACGTCTTTATTGTGATCATGCTGCCATTTTGCCACCCGCGTGTAGACCCATGACGTATGAACGAGGTGACGTCAAACATGGAAAAATTCAAAGGGATCAACAAGTCTGAGATGAGTAAACCTGAGCTACAGGAAGCCTCCGAGGAGTAAGGCTTTCACCAGAGGGACGACCCAGAGTACATCTGGAACCTGAGCGTGGGGGCGGCGTGCACGTCTCAGATGTGTGTCATGGGGGTCGTGGCTGGGCTTACTCACTGGGCTTTGACTAACGTTTCGACACACGTTGAATGGAATGAAGATGGGGGAGTGTTTTGGGTGCGATTACTGAGCCCGGTATCAAACGTGTGTCATTTATCTAAACAAATGAACTCCCATCTAAATAAAGCCCAAAGCTAGATGGACTCGGTGCTCTCGCTCCTTCCACAGCTACAGAATTTCCTACAACAACTGAAGCTTGACTGGTGATGTCGGAAGAATCTAGCTCACTGAAACAGTGTTTTCAGCCAGTATTGAGAGGGTGTGTGTGTGTGTGTACACATACACACACTTAGGATGATGAGAGAAATCAGGATGTTCTTGGCTGGGACACGAAGCAGAACAGGTAGGAAGACAGGACGTCCGTCCCTGTCAGGGTCTCCTCCCCGAGTCCTTCTGACCAATAAGAGAGTGAAATAAGCATTTTTTTGAACGTAGGTTTCCACTTCTTTGACCTTTTGACTTGTTTTAAACGATGTTTCTTCAGAGCTGGAGCGCTTGGACCTTCCCGTCTTAATCGGGCGACGCTGACGTCAGCCCGGCAGACACACCGAAAATGCTTTTAGTTCAGCTTCTGCCTTTTCCACCTCTTCACACGTCTGCCTGCCTGTCTGCCTGCCTGTCTGTCTGCCTGTCTGACCGTCCCTTCGTGAGGTCATTCCAGCCGCTCGCGGCCTCTGCTGGCAGCTGCACCAACGCACACGTGCAAATCCACTCAGAGAACCGACCATGCGTCTTTCCGGGCTGTGGAACGGTTCCATTGCTGGATTATCTGAGTTTGTCGAGCATCAGAATCACAACAACCGTCTCTGAATTTAAAGGAAGTGTCAGGTTGGGACGTGTCATCGCGCCCTCCCCTTGCCCACGTTAGGGACCCTTTTATCTGCGACGCGTGTTACTTAAACATCAGGATTAGAGTCATTAGCACAAATTAGCACCACCACAAATGATTGAAGTCACTGCATAGTTGGATTTCTCCCCAAAGTAAACAGGAAGTGGGCATGGTTTGTTTACAGCTATACTTTGATTCCACAACAAACAAAGTCAAAGATCTTCTGCAGTTTCTTCAATCTTTTATAGTTTATCTTCTTTGACTTTCTGCCTTATCAACAGTCCTCATAAAATGGGCCAAATGCCATCAAATTAATTTGAGCAGAAACATTCATCTTTTCTGGTATTTCTTGAACTATACTGCATTTTTAATTCTATTTTTTATAAACCAACAGTAGCAAAGTTAACTATAGAAATAACAATTGTGTAGTTCAGGTGACAGGAAATTAGTAGGAAAAGACGGCGTCGGCAGTGAAGCTACAGCAGTGCAGGTGTGACCACAAAAACAGCGTCATCATGCAGCCCAAAATCTGCAGAGCTGATGGGAAATGTGGCTTTTTTACCAAAATGACTCTTTAAGTCACTCTCTTAGTACGCTGTAGCTCTTCTTAGCTAAAAAAAAACCCACAAAAGTTTTTTTAAGACGCCTTGAAATGATTAAAAATGTCGTCTATCAGTGCATTTTTTCAGACTTTATAACTGATATGTTCTAATGATAATTCCTCTATGAGACGGGCTGCAGGGGCCCCAGTACAGCTGCCATCACCTCGTACCTTCTCACCGGGCTCGTTCTGGTGCGTCCTACGTTCGCTTCTGTTCCACATGGAACCGCTGAGGGACGTCGGACGTAGTTGCTCGACGGCTCCAGGCCGCCGTGCTTATTACACGTATTCTGAGTTCATTAGTCGTAACCATCAGGCTGGTTTTTCCTGGGGCTCTTGTCAAATAGGGCAGATTACACAAGCTAGTCAAATAAAACGGAGAACAGCATCAATCCCCCATTTGCTAGAGACGCAACCTGCCCACAGCTCCAGATACATCCCACGTTCGGGTTTGTTTGGGGGTGTTTTGGAGCTGCCTTGCAAAAACAGATAGTTTACATATGTTACGTAAGCATCTGCAGCTTTTCCCTCCGCAGTCAAACGCACAATTCGTAGCTGCTCTGATGCCATGAAAGGCCGAGCCGTGGTTGTCGTCCGCTGCGCGTCCATTGGGCGGAGCCTATTTGATTAATCCCACAGGAAAATTGCCGTTTTCACACACTGTTTAGCGCTCAAGGCTCGACAGCCTGGCTCCTCTCCTGCTACCAGCCCACTCTGATGTTTGGTCTGCAACTGGGACGCCCACCGAAATCCTCCAGCACACATTTGCCTCGTGTGACATGCAGCTGTGTGAGGAGCCAGTCGGAGCTGTGAGTTAGCAAGTGGAAAAGCTTTTAGGAGTCCTATAAAGGACATAAAGTCAAAACCATCTCTTTTCTAAACAATCCAAAACCAAATAGAATGCACAGATGTGCGTAAACTGTCCACATGTAGCTCCGTATCAGGGTGAAGGCCTCGCAGCACTCGCGCTTACCGCTCAGCCTCTCCTCTTCTATGGTCAGTTAAGATCTGGGCGGATCTAAAGAGGCTCATTTTAAAGTCTCTAATTCCCTGATTAGCGTTCCTGCCCCGTGAGCGAATGGAACCAACCTGACCTGAAAATCCGCTCCGTTTCTATACGCCTGTATTGAAAATACTCGTGTGATCTAGACATTCTATTTCTGGAATGAGAAGTTCTTCAAGCAGCAAAGTGCTGCGATGTTCTATGACGTGTTCGACGGTGCAGATGGATGATGAGCGGAGACAAACTGGAAACAGCCGGAGACTTTGAGTCACCCGGCAGATCCGGAGAGCAGCTCGTTCTAAAGCATCAGACGATGCTGCATTTAGGGGAGCAGGGAAGCACCTGTGGGGAGGAAACACCCAGAGGTTCCACCGCCGTAGCGAGGACTCCTTCAGGCCCAAACTGCTGCCAACTCTCAGTTTGTCTTAATCTGAGTTGCTAGGTTACAAGAAAAGTAGTTTAGTTGTTGTATATTGTTGTAAAGCTCCTTGAATTAGAATTTCACCCCTCAGGCAGCTGTAAAAGTGATGCTTGAACCTGTGTCTGATGTCCAGGCGCAGGTGATGAAACATCTCAAAGCTGAAGAGAAATGGAAGAGCTCAAATTAAGGGGCTGTCAGCGCTGCAGAATTCTAGAGAGTTTTATTTTAACACAAAAAGGCGGCGAGATAACACTGTAAAAAACATGAAAGGGTCTGAGAAGTGTCTGTGCGCCGGGCGTTTCCTGTCTCTGCGTCTGCATTTTGCCTGGTGAATGCTGGGTAAATACTCCAGGACTGGCCTGAGCCCAGCTTCTGACTGGGATTCTGGATCAGCCTCTGAGTTTTCAGAGCTGGGTGAGGATTTGGAAGCTAGAAACCAGTAAAAGGGCTCCAGCAGCAGAGTTCAATCACATCAAAACAACTAAAGGAAACGGGAACCACATCTTAGCGGCTCAGCAGTGCACCGGTGTATCACGTACCACACGAAAAAAGCAAACCTCCTGTATCAAAGTTTAAAGATTATTCACTTACAGTAAAAGCTGGAGGTGCGACACACACACCTGCAGACACACACACACACAGTTTGTTATCAGCACCTCACAGTGATGTGTTCAACCAGCAAATTCACACCTTCTGCAAATCACCAAGTCTAACGTGGCTGGCTGCTGACGAGCCTTTAGTCTGATCCCAAAGGAAGCTGGAAGCCAATTCCCCGTCCCACCGGAGATAATCCGCTGTTACCGTCCCTGTATGCGCATCAGACTCTGCTACACCGCAACAAACTTTAGATTTTTTCACACTCCTCTGTCCTTAACTCTCCGCGGGAGACCCAGAATGTCCGGGTGGATGGAGAGGTGGGTTTCGTCTCCGTGTTTCGGTTTGGCTGCAGTTTCCTCCTGTGAATCCGCTCCAGTTTTCCATAAACTTCCCCATTTATTCCCTTTAATATTGGCATTCAGATAAATCGTGACAGCAGTGTGAAAGTCAACTCTTCTCTGCAGGAGGAACCTGACCAAGCTGTCGCTGATCTTCAGCCACATGCTGGCGGAGATCAAAGCCATCTTCCCCGGAGGACAGTTCCAGGGGGACACGTTCAGGATCACCAAAGCTGAAGCTGCTGATTTCTGGAGGAATTTCTTCGGAGAAAAGTAAGCAAATGGGCTTTTATCTCATCACGGCCATCGTCCTGTTGGTGTTCAGGAAGGTTCACGCGTCGCCTGACACTTAGACTTCGGGGAATAAACGTGAAGTTTGGGGGCTAAAGTGGTTCTGAGAGGCCAAAGTCATCTCTGGGTTCAGCGCTTGGAGTGTAAAAGCCTTTATTTATCTCAGCCTGGTCTTATGGAGTATAAAAATGAGTCCTTTTCCCAGAAAAACTTGGGGTTTTGGGGATGAATGTGTAATGAGAGTGTGTGGCTGTGTGAGCGTGCCACTACGGGCTGTTGGTAACCGCTGCTGTTATAAACGCTCATATCGCTGGGTGATGGTTTTATAGCAGCAGCCGGAGCGGCACTTTGGCCTTGGCCCTCAAATATAGGTCAACCAGACAAAATCATTGGTCCACGGCAGAAAATCATGCTGAAGAAGCTGCATGAGGAGAGGGGATGGTCTTGCTCATTGGCTTTGTTTCCACCTGTCGTCTGTCCCAGTCGTGAAACGAGCAGGTTGATATTGTTTAAGTGGGCGTGGCTTTGAGTTACAGCGTGATCCAGTTTTCTTTATGATCCCTCTTAGTTTCTCTGTGCATTCAAGAACAAATTTGCTGCCTTTCAGGACAATAGTGCCCTGGAAAGTCTTTAGACAGTGCCTTCACGAAGTGCACGCCATCAGCTCCGGCCTGGAGGCCATGGCCCTCAAGTCCACCATTGACCTCACCTGCAACGACTACATCTCCGTCTTCGAGTTCGACATCTTCTCTCGCCTCTTCCAGGTCGGTACCAAGCAAAAACCCTGCTGTGTGTTCGGCGCGCCTCCTCCTTGTCGGGTTTAGCTGTCAATCAGCCCTTCCAGGCACGGATTCTCCTGACACCTGTGTCATTTCACCTGCTTAAATGTAGTTGCACATGTCTACCGTGCACACTGAGTCTGTGTAGTACCTGTTTAACACAGGACAAACGCCCGTGTTGCTATAGAATACACGCACAGAACGTGCTCAGGAACTCATTCTGCTTCTGCGTCTTAACGGTTGAGGCTTTTTGTACGTGTGATGGAGCCCTTTGGTCGACCGTGAGGCATGTGGCTTTGAGATGGCACGTGGGCGGTGAGGTTTGCCTTTGGCAGGAACCTTTGTACTCTGCGTGTTTACTCCCAACGTGCAGCAGCGAGGCTGTGGATGCACGTTCAAGTGGACCCGGCAGTTCCTCGCTGCCATAAAGAGAGGCTCTGTGTCGGTGCGGGGAAGGTCCTGCTTCTTCCTGGGGGGATGGAGATGTTCTGGTGACCCGCGGGGAGATTCAGAGCGCAGCATGTTGTTAGCCTGTAAAACACACACACGCACATCCTGCGGTTTGGCTTTCTGGGGTTTTAGCCCATCTAATTTTGGTTTATAGTGTTTTAAACGTGTGCAGATAAATATTTGGATTTCCCAGCTTCTAAATTTACGCTGCCTTGCTGAACCTTCCCTGGGAGCAGGGTTGTGGGTATCTGCAGACTTATTTTTAAAGCGCAGTCAGTTATTAAATCTTTTCCTGCCGATCCCACTCTGAGCGCTCCGGGCTGCTCCGGCTCATCCGCGGCGACTCTCCCGACACAGGAACCGGTCCGAACGAGGCAGAGGGCGATGACAACGGCGCTGTTCGGGACGCTCCTATACCGTTGAGCTCGCCACACCTCCGGAGTCTTCGATTCAATTTGTGTGATAAATTGGCGCCCGACAGACGGCGGCCAAGTCCAGATATTATTGATCGTGTTTGGTGACAGAAATACTGACTCAAGGTGTTTTGTGAAAATAAATAAATGTCGAGTTTATTATCTGCTCAGTCAGGCTGAAACTGGATGGTATTTTTCAGCCCTGGGGATCAATTCTAAGGAACTGGAATTTCCTGGCTGTGACGCACCCCGGATACATGGCTTTCCTCACCTACGATGAAGTCAAGGCCCGACTACACAAGTACAACAATAAGCCTGGCAGGTAAGCCGGCGTGCCAGCAGTGCCGCCCCGGCGAGGGCAGAACGCCTCTAGAGCACGGCGGAGTGTGAAAGAAGGGGGGCAAAAATGGGAGAACGGCGGCGTTGATTTCTTTGATGTTAGCGAATGCTGACTCGGCATTTTTCATTGAATTCGCAGAGTCGCTCATTACTTTTGGTCGTTCCTGTCGTACCTGCTACGTGCGCTTCGTCTCGCCACCTTTGCTCACGTGCGCGTTCCTGTTGGTGTCAGTCTGAATGTCAACGTGCTGTTTTAGCATCCAGTATAAGCCGCTGATCTCCTTAGCGATGCTCATGAATATGAATGGGGGAGCGGTTGCAATGCTGCAGGAAGTAGCCCGAGTGCACGGCTCACAGTAAACACACATCACAGCGGAATTCCAGAATTTTAGTTTGGGATTAGATGTCGTAAACAGGACAGCTTTTCCGGACACCAGTCGGAGCGTCCGTCCCAAAGCTGCTTACTGCTGCTGTAAATATTCATCGTTTTGCCAGACGCAACCAGGTCGCCGTTATTCCACGCTAATAAAGCAGAACGTCGTTTCAAAATGCATCTCCAGAAATCTGGCGCTTGGCTCGTGCAGCCGAACACAAAGAAGAATGGTTCCGCGTTGGGTGTAATCATGGAAATGTAAAAAAAAAAACATCATGTGGGGGATGAAGAGGAAGCTTCGCCGCAGCATCGTTTCCAATTTCCAGCAAACCACCCCCCCACAACACCAGTGTTGACTCTGTGGAGGCTTCGTTGGAACAGCGATGTGAAAAGATAACCCTTGACCCCCGTGACTCACTCATTAAGCATCTGTGTTCCACTTCTGACTGGAAAGGCTTCGCGCAGCAGCGATCGGGGGCGAGAGCCTCGTTCGAGGAGTCCAACGTTGATGAAATGACGGGCCTTTTTCAGTCGGGCCGGCCGGTTCTGTGTGATCGAGGCGTCTCACGAAGCTCAGAGCTCGTCCTCTTCAGACTTCGTCGGTCCTGCATCTCATTATCCGTCGCTGCCACCACACGAGCGCGGCCGTGTGACGTGCACGGCGGAGCAAAGGGCCGGAGGAGCATGTTTTCCAGCGCTCCCCCCGCCAGGGACATTCTTAGAACTCTGGCACATGTGGAGCACTTTAAATGTAGCGCAGAGGGCCGAGAGCAGCTCCTCATCGTGAGCCTTGTTGCTAGTTTCCCTAATGACTCGACAGAAGCATTAGATCCTTGTTACGGTTTCCACACACGATCTGACTGAAGAATCAGCGCTGCAACATAGAAAATAGCCAAAATTATTGAACCCAGCTGTGGTCCGAAATGAAAAGGGTGAAACATTCACCCTGCTGACTGGAAAAGTGATGGTGGATTGGTAAAAATATGCGGACTTATTCATCAAATCGATCCTCTGAACGCTTGTTTTACATTTTTTTCCAATTTGAATCCCTAATGATCTCTATTTTTATCACGTCTGTATATGACATGTAGAAACATGAAAGGAGTGGTAATGATGTCGTGAGTTTAACGTGTCGTAAATGACTTATTACTTCTACAGTTTCCATTTTTGTATGTACGCTGTAACTGCAGCCTCATATTCCCCCAAAATATTCCATCCGTCGGGGAATGAACCATAATCAAAAAAAAATGTTCTAAAATTCTGTTTCAACTATGTTTTTCTGGCCAAACATGTCGATAAAGCCCCCCCGGGGCGTGAATCCTCCTCCAGGTTGTCTTTGCCCTCGGACGTCTGGACACGTTGGACAGTTTGTCCCTGGTGTGAACACTCAGCTCTCCTTCTCTCCCTGACAGTTACATCTTCAGACTAAGTTGCACCAGACTGGGCCAGTGGGCGATCGGCTATGTCACCAGTGACGGCAGCATCCTGCAGACCATCCCCCACAACAAACCTCTGTTCCAGGCCCTTATTGACGGCTACAGAGAGGGCTTGTACGTAGCAGAACTCCCTCCCTCCCTCTCTTTTGAGCTCACCGCCGGCTGCTATATTGACTGCTTGTGCTAAACGCTCCACTGAGGACACGTTGTGTCCCAACTGTCTTTTACTCATATGCAGTATGTCTGATTTACATATTCCTGTGGTCTTTACACCCGTTTAAAAAAGAAAAAAGCTTTTACAGAGATTAAGCCATGCTGGTTTCAATCTGTTAGAGGGATCAGATGGATGTTGCTCCTCATCTGATAAAGCATCTTCAGCTTTAAGCACTTCAGCCTCAGTCTTCAGGATAAAACATTAAAGTTTTGAAGTGACTCTGACCAGAAGGTTCCCCAGCTCTTGTGTGTGGGTGTGAATCTGCCTTCAGCAGTGTTGTGTGGTACCGTCGTCTTGGTACCGTGGAGCTGACAACACTGTGAGCGTAGCTTCCATTAGCTCATTTGTTTGCGCTCACCTTTCATTAATGCCGCGCACATTAGCGCTGCGCATGCTGTGCACCACATGTAGCCAGAGTGCACGTGGTGCACAGGTAGCCCCCCCAGGTAGCCGTGACTCTTCTGACCTGCACCACGAGCCTTAGACGTGGCTTCATGTCGCTGCTGCTGTTTGGTTGCTTGTTGGTTCGGGGTGTTTACTTGTTTGTTCTCCTTTTCAGCTATTTGTTCCCCGACGGCCGCAGTTACAACCCCGACCTCACTGATCTATGTCAGCCGACGCCTCACGATCACATTAAAGTCACACAAGTGAGTTTGTGCGCCTGAAACCTTCTCGCAGTGACAACAACGAAGCCCGAATCATCATCACATAATCCCAGCGTTCAGGGACAACCGGACAGGACACAATGTCTTTCTCCGGGGTTGAGAATGTAATCGCTGTAGGTCGGAGGTCATCCTCTGTATTTGTATGTTGATGATCTGTCTGCTGCGTGAGTGTGTGTGTGTGTGTGTGTGTGTGTGTGTGTGTGTGTGTGTGTGGCCTGTACAGTTGAGCTGCTTTAATTATTTAAGACGGAGGCATTTAGCCATTAGGTAACTCACTATTACTGAGGCTTCTGCCTCATTACTGATTTCATCCAGTACAAGAAACAAAGGAATATGTTTTAAGGAGACAGTAGCAGTATTTGAAACATCAGAACAGTTTGATAATTAGCAACTGTGGTTGGGGACGTTTGTTTCCGCTGCTAATCCTAAAGTCAGATGCTCTCCTGCTCGGTGCAGCGGTCTGCTGCTTCATTTTGAACAGGAGATCATCCGGAGCTGTAAATCTGGAATTCTGTCCCTGAGTGGAAGCGGAGCCGCTCCAACTGAGGGTTCCTCAGGTCCAGATCGGCTCCTCCGCTGCGGCTTTTCATCCCTATTGGGAGACGTGTGATCGCTAACCGAGCCTGTTCTGACTCAACAGGAGCAGTACGAGTTGTACTGCGAAATGGGCTCCACCTTCCAGCTTTGTAAAATCTGCGCCGAGAACGACAAAGACATCAAGATCGAGCCGTGCGGCCACCTCATGTGCACGTCGTGCCTCACAGCCTGGCAGGTAACGAAGCCCACTCAGCAACGGCCCCGCGGGAGGGTTTATGTGTTGTTATGAAGGTATCGCCAGAAGACATCTGTACATCGATTGGTCTCTTTACAGAGAAGATGTGGTCTGATTTACACTCAGATGTAAAAAAAAGTTGATTGCTCTGCTGGATTCTGTCTGCAAAGGCTCCCTCCCCATCCTTCACTCCGTCCTAATCAAATTCTCACATATCAGTGCTGGAAATTGAAAACGGAGTGTTTGCACAATCCAAATGGGTTTCGCCGCTTCCTGCCGAGCGTCCGACGTTCCGCCCTGCTCCCGGGTTCCGAAGCCTCCCTGTGATCCAGTAGATGAACGAGACCAAAGTTGACTCGTAAAGGTGCCTCTCAAGCATCTGGAAGGTGGACGCTTCTCCCGCTGGAGGGTGGATGTGTGTGTGTTTGGCCATTCCAGAGCTCCCGACTCGCTCTGTAAACAGTTGGACGCAGCGGCGCCCCCGATAATGTTTATGACTGTTTGCTTGCCTCACTTCCTGTTATCAGAACAGGCCAGCTGGGATCTTTGCTTTAGAATCTCACCTGGCTTCCCGTCAACCTGCCGGGGCCGCTTCAGCTAAAAAATTTGGTTTGTATGCAGAAATGTACATTGATGGTATCTCCTGTGTTGCCATGGCAGCAGCTCGGTTGTATATCATCTGTAGTTCGGCGCTTGTGTCGTGTCTGTTGCAGAACAATATGGGTTTTTTTCAGCGTCTGTAATTTGGTATAAGCAGCCCACCATCTCCTCCCCCCTCTGGCCTCTTTTCCTTTTAACCTCCCACTCCTTCCCGTCTCGACCCCCTCTAATTAGGATTAGGTTTCAAACATGCCTTTGGTGTATCTCCCTGCCAAGTCCCCAACCAGATGGTCCCCACAAGTGGACTTTTGTTCTCTGTAAATATTGTCTGACTTTGATTGTAGCTTGTGGATGTCAGTGGAGAGTAATGGACGGGGAAACAGACCTTTTCTTTTCTTATTTATGTGCCTTGTCTGACATGGGCTGTGCTCGAAACGCGGACATGTGGCCAAAGATTGTTGCCGGAATGATTTCCCACATGCGCCTCTACGCAGGAGCTTCCACCGTAGACCTCCCTCGCGCTCTGTGACTGGGAGGAATGGGAGGAATGGGAGCGTAAAGGTACTGCCGGGAGCTCGTCGTCACCCGAAAAAACGAAGCTTGTCTCCATGCTCTCTTCCAGGAGTCGGATGGTCAAGGGTGCCCCTTTTGTCGCTGTGAGATCAAAGGCACAGAGCCCATAATTGTGGATCCGTTTGACCCTAGAAACGAGGGTGCCAAGTGCTTCTTCCTGGACCAGCACAGCTGCCCCATGCTGGAGCTGGACGACGACGAAGACCGTGACGACTGCCTGGTCATGAACGGCCTCGCCAACATGAGGAAGGTACTCCTGCCTTTAGCCCAACGTCCTAGCTTTGATTCCGACCCGTCTTGGGGTGAGGTGAATATTTCCTCTGCCTTCCTGTCAGCACTGCGTTGAGCGGCAGAACTCCCCCATGGTGTCTCCCAGCTCCTCACCTGTCAGCCAACACAGGAAAGCCCACGGAGGCGAGCTGGGCCACTGCGTGCAGCATCTCGGCCTTCCCCCCGTCCCACCGCGGCTTGAC